>NC_056745.1:409599361-409759067 GCF_019279795.1 Protopterus annectens
TACTTATTATATTAAAGTTAAAAACTAAAAAATGGACAATAAATATTTAAAAACCATAATAATTCATTGTTGTTTAATATTTAGCATGTAATAACAATAAATGCTATATCTTATATATATTGTATTTTTGAGAAATATATATATATTATAACAAATAAGTATATGACTTAGGTGTCCAAACTAATGACTATATGGTCTAGCTGCCAAGAATGGTTTGAGTGACACTTTGTCATTCAAGCTATATCCTTAGTGTGCTTGAAGTCTGATGATCCATCTATTTTCTGTTTCCTCTGTGTGATTTTTAATATTGCCTAACCTACATGTCTTCTTTATTAATTCTAGCACTCTAAACCTAAAATTATGTTTTAAACCATTCTCTAACACATCTTTCGCCAGAGCATTATTGGTATTCTCTTTGTTAATAGCATATAAATGCTCCCTGATTCGTTCTCTAAGTGTTCTATTGGTTTTACCCACATAGAGACATTGACATGCTTGGCATTGTGCTAAATAGATCAAATCACAAGATCTACAGTCAGCGTAAAACTTAGGAATAAATTCCCATCCTGTGGATGGATGTATAAATTTAACGTCCTTACAAATATATGTACATTGATTGCATGATCTACATGCAAACGTGCCTAATCTTTGGGAAGGAATATCTCTCTTGTTAACATTTTCATAACACAGTAAACTTTTCAAGGACTTCATGTTCCTATAAGTTAACTTTGGCCGCACATCAACAAGACCCTTGATCTTGTCATCTGTTTGCAAGATCTTCCAATTATTTTCGATGATCTGTTTAATATGTGTGTTTCTGTTGGTGTATGGGATTGTCAATCTGTTATTATACTTACTGTTGGTCCTTGGTTCGGCCAACTCAGCATTTTTGTTAGTTTCTCCTTTTCTAATTGAACTATCACGTCTTTTGAAGAATGGAGTTCCTTTGCCAGGCCTATCAAGGGTACAAGAACTCAGAGACTCATGTATTTCTTTATTATTATATCGTCTTGCAAGAAAATTCTCCTTCAACATATCTTGCTGTAATTGATAGTCTTGTTCTCTTGTCGTCAATCTAGAAACCCTATATGCTTGACTCTTTATGATATTAGGATAAATATGTCTAGGGTGCATGCTATCACGATGTAGCAGGTTATTTTTCCAGCAAGCTTTCCTATACATAGCTGTGTGGATACTATCTGTATCCTTGCTTGACTATAACATCTAGAAATTGCATATTTTCTCGTGAAAAAGTGTATTCGAAAAATAGAAAGTAAGTTGTTCCATTTATATAAATCATGAGATCTTTCAGATCTTCCTCAGTACCATCCCATACAAAAAACACATCATCTACAAAACGGCCATAGTATTTAATGTGATCTTTAAATGTCATATTATTTAACAGATAGGTTTCCTCCCAATACGCCATAACCAAATTGGCGTAGGAGTTGGTGCAGGGTGTGCCCATTGCTACCCCTTTGCTTTGTAAATAATATTTGTCTTCATAGCATAGTACATTATTATCTAAAACTTTCCAAAATCAGCATCAATTTAATAACATGGTTGTTCGCTATACCTTGCTTAAGAAGTAGTAACCTGACATATTCTATTCCTGTTGAATTAGGAATTGATGTGAAAAGTGATCTCACATCGAGGGTTACAAAGAAATCAGACTTCGTGATCGGTTCCAATAAATTGTACTCTGACAAGTTTTTAAGGAATTGTTGGGTGTCTCTTAATATTTGTTTAGATTTATTTAATATAGGTTTAAATTGCTTGTCTAAAAAAATAGACATTGGCTCTGTTAGCCATCCTTTACTGGATACTATTGGACATAAAGGGGGGTTGAACATATCTTTATGGATCTTTGGAAGACCCCTAAAAGTAGGTATTAATGGTTTCTCAACTAAGAAATACCTATATAAATCTATATCAATAACATTCGTTAACATAAAATCATATAGATTACTATGTACATTTTTGATTAACTTGTCCAAATGGTTACCAGTAAGTAAATTATATGTTGTTTCATCAGCTAATAATAACTCCATTTTATTCATATAAAACTCTGTGTCCATGACAACGATGGCACCACCCTTGTCAGCTTGTCTAATTACTATGTTTGCATTATTTTGTATATTCACAAGTGCACGCCTTTCATCATTCTCTTCATATTATAGTAGTCAGGTTTTAAATCATGTCTAGCATATAACTCTAATAAACCATGCTCACAAGCCCGCTCAAATGTTTCTAGAACAGGGTTAGATGGTGGTAGAAAAGTAGAAGGTTTCTTAAACAAATCAATATTAGGTACATCTCTAGTGTCACCAAATAACAATTTAAGAGCAATATTCCTAGTAAAAAGTTTAATGTCTAAGATAATGTCAGTGACATTGGAGAAATTCGATGGTATAAAATTTAATCCTTTGTTGAGAACACTTAGTTCAGATTCAGTTAGTTCATACCTTAAAATGTTGTAGATTAGGTTCTGTCCACAGGTCCCAGAGCCCTTTTCTGCTGTTCGTATGTCTCCTCTGTGTTTTTTCTTTTCCGCATTTGATTGTGTGGAGACCATGCCCGTCTCTCGTACTGCTGAAAAGGGAGTGGAAAAACCTCACCAGAACTCCTCAAATTCCCTTCAAGAACAGGGTAAGGAACTTCAAAATCTTAAATACCTACTAGTGTCTCCTATACTAAGGTACCATAGGAATTACCCATAAAAACCTTCCTTTGTCAGAAGGCAGTCCTCACGCTCTGCTCCACAGTCTAAAGGACGCAGACAAACAAGGAGCAAATCTGCTTCAAGATTTTCCAACCAGTTCTTCAACTACACCTTTTCGAGGCCAGTCTGACCACTCCAGACCGCCTCCTCTGTGACTACCCACCTGTGCACCAAAACACCCCACTTTCCCTCCATCTCACCTACTCCCTTCCCACCTGGCGGATAATCACATCTGAACAATGGGTACTCTCCATCATTCAGTCAGGCTATTTCATAACTTGGTGAATGCTACCACCCTTTCATGGTACCCTTCAACCACCTGCAAGCCAAACCCACTTTTTTCCTCCCATCATTCAACAACATTTAGATCAAGGTACCATAGAATAGGTAACATACCATCAAAGAAACATAGACTTTTACTCCAGAATGTTTCTGGTACCAAGGAAGGACGGCCCATGGAGGCCAATCCTAGACTTATCCTTCCTAAACCTCTTTCTCAAAGTTCCCAGTTTCAGAATGATTACCTTACCCCTACTCTTACCATGCATTCCACCTCAGGCTTTCGTGGTAGCCCTGGATTTGAAGGATTCCTACCTACACATCCCTATTCACCCAGATTACAGGAAATATCTCAGAGTTGCAATAGGCTCTTGCCATTTGCAATTCTCTGCTTTGCCCTTTGGACTCTCTACTGCTCCCTGAGTGTTCACAAAGTGCCTGGCCCCCGTCATTGCTCACTGTATGACTCTGGGTATTCAGATATGCTCATACCTGGACGATCTGCTCATTCTTCATCAAGACCACCCAGTTCTCCTAGTATATCTACAACAGGTAATCTCCACCCTGTCTCAGTTAGGGTTCACCATAAACCACAAAAAGTCTCACCTGATTCCCTCTCAAGACCTGGTTTTCCTGGGATGCAGGATCAGAAGAGACAAAATGAAAGCCTTCATTTCAGATCAAAGAATCCTAGACCTTTGTCTAGACTTCCAAAAACTCCTCTCCCGCACTTCCTCGCCAGCTCGAGAAATTTTAAGAATTCAGGGCCACATGGCATCACTCAAACCCATGTTGCCTCTGGCAAAACTCCACATGATAAAAATCCAGTAGGTCCTGAAAAACTTTTGGAGCCAACACTCCCAGCCCCTGGACACCCCCCTCCCCTTACTTCAATGTTTGAAGAAGGATCTCCAGTGGTGGTTGTCAGCTCTCCACCTCAACTAAGGGACCTACCTTCAGGTCCCTGCACCCCTCCAACAGGTCTCCCCACATGCTTCTGACTTGGGGTGGGGGGCAGTGCTACTTACAAACCAAAACAACTCTCGGTGTAAGGCACATGGTCCACCCCAAGACAAAAGGACAATATCAACATCAAAGAAATGAGGGCATTACACTTGGCCCTACTAACCTTCAAATCTGCCCTTCACCCAGGAACCCTGAAAGTAATCACAGACAGTATAACAGTTCTGTGGTACATAAACAAGCAGGGCAGAACAAAGTCCTACTCTCTGTGCAGCCTAGCAATCCAGATCCGGAACCTAGCTGTATCTCTCCACATTCATCTGGTAGCTGTTTATATCCCTTCAACAGAGAATGTCATGGCAGACTTCCTGAGCCGAACTTCAGCTCCCAGTCATGAATGGATGTTTCACAGGGGAGTATTTCCGGACATAATCCACAGGTGGGGTATTCCACAAGCAGATCTTTTGCCTCCACCCAGAACAGACAGATGCCCAAATTCTGCACAAGGAATCCACATCCACAAGTATGGAAAATGGACACCTTCTCCTTCTGTTAGGTGGGAATGTACGTCTATGCTCCCCCCTCCCCTTCACCTTAATTCAGAAAGCCTTCTGAAAATACATAGGGACAACCCAAAAGCTCTACTGGTGACCCCCTTTTGGCCAAGACAACATTGTTTTCCACTCCCACACCTACTAGCCAAGGGCAATCGCCACAGGTTACCACACCGAATAGACCTGCTTACACAGGACAGGGATCCCTACTATACCCTTAGGTGAACAATCTGAAATTAATTTTATGGGTGATAGGGTTTTGATTCCCTGCAGACACCTATACTCAGAAGATGTACTCAATTTTCTGCAGGAGGCCAGAAAACCTAGTACCAGGAGAAACTATGTATCCAAATGGAACACATTCTCCTACTGGTGTCAACGTAAAAAACAGGACTCTGTGACTACCTCTCCTATTTCTGTGAGCTACTTCACTGAGGACTAACATACTCATCAGTCATAGTGCATTTATCTGCCATCTCTCCCCATCTCCCCTCCTCTGGCTTCCAGACTGAAGGTCAGACTTTTCCTCATAGAGGTTCTATACATCGGGCCTCCCATGAAACCTATCCCTCCCCCTTGGAACCCAAACTTTGTACTAGAAAAACTTACATTTCCACCCTTTGAACCAGCTCATTCAGTATCCCTGAAGCTATGCACACTGAAAACAGTTGTACTAGTGGCCCTTGCATCCTCCATGAGGGTATCAGAGATACAAGCCCTCATGGTTATCTCTCTCTACCTTATTTTCCAAAAGAGCAGAGTTGCTCTCAGGACCAACCCTTCCTTCATGCCGAAGGTGGTTAATGAACTTTCACTAAACCAGACCATTAACCTACTGGTTTTCTACCCTTAACCACAAAATTCCTCAGAAAGGACTCTCCCATTCCTTGGATGTCCACAGACAGCTGAGGTATTACTTAGACAAAACCAAACCTATCCGAAAGTCATATCAGCTTTTTGTCTCCTTCCACCCAAGAGCTCTAGGGAAGGCAGTCTCCAAGCAAACCCTTTCTTCATGGATTTCTAAATCCATTACCTTATGCTACTGTTACCTTGGAAAATCCCTGCATGGTCAAGTCAAACCTCACTCTACCAGGGCAGCTGCTTCCTCAGCTGCCTTTTTCAAAGGAATTGACTACACTTTCATCTTGGAAGCTGCCACTTTTATACTTTTTGTACCAAACATTACAAACTGGACCTAGTCTCTAGAGCTAGTGCTGGGTTTGCCAGGTCTATCCTCTAAGGACTCATTGACCAGGGAACCCAATCCTCCACTCAGAACCATACCTAAAAGCTCTAGTACTCTCCCTACTGTTAGGAATACTGCAACATGTGACTAGAAGGGCATAGAATAGTTGTGCAAGAACTTACCATAACCTTAGATGTCCTTCTCTTCCATGTTGCAGTATTTAGTCCCCCCCACCTACCACTCTACCTTTACCATTTTACATACCATACCATACTGACTTTTGGGGACCATAACCCTGCTATCCCCCAGTTTCTCCACTAAACACAAACCTACCTGCTACCCTGACTCTAGACTACATTTAATTCTACAGGCTTCCTTGGGACCCTTCTACCCATAAGAGTACTACAGTATGCGGCAGTTCATTCTGAGGGGGGTGCGTGCAGATGTCACCTTTATTCCCTACGTCGGTTTATGACCCTGACAAGGGATATCACACGCACCCTCCAGAAGCAAAGACTTAAGTATACTGGCCAGAAGGTGGCGCTGCTGGCAGCAACTCCCTACTGTTACGAATACTGCAACATGGAAGAGAAGGACATCTAAGGTTATGGTAAGTTCTTACACAACTATTCTATCCAGCTTCATACAGGCCTATTTCATTACTAAATCATGATTATGAAATGTGCATGTCTGTAATGGCTAAACGAATGGCAAAAAATAATGCCAGAATTGACAACTATGGATCAATGTGGTTTTGTAGAGGAGAGCTAAACATTTGACAACATTGACAGAAAACTGATGATCTAGAGGGAAGCGGAATGTAAGAAAATACTACTGTTGTTGGTGGGTCTTGATGCAGGGAAGCCATTTGACTGAGTAAGCTGGGACTGCATGTGCTGGGCAATGGAAGCATTTGCATTCTCTTAATAAAATTATAAGATTCATTAGCATATATGAGAGATTGGAGGCAAAAATTAAAGTGGGTGTGGTCCTGTCTGATAATTTCTGCTTGAGCAGAGGAACCAGGTAGGGGTGTCTTCTCTCCCCTTTGTTATTTACATTATATTTAGAACCACTGGCAAAGAAAAAAAAGGGACTCAGAAATTCAAGGATATAATTTATATGGTACTAAAGAAAAGCTGGCTCTATTTGCAGATGATATTATTTTAGGTTTACTGTCAAATGACTGAAAATCAAAAGACTAAATCCCAAAAGACTGAAAATTCGAAATATTGAATACATTTTAATGCGGGGGTCAAGCCCCCCTCCTCCCCTGCTAAATATATATACCAACTCCAAGATCGCACAACAGTGGAGAAGGGGCATATTCCATCATTCAATATTTTGAATTTTCAGTCTTTTTGGGATTCATTCTTTTGATTTTCAGTCATTTGATAGTAAACCATTATTTTATATCTAACAAGACCAGAAAGGGATATTGCAGTGTTGTGGAATATTTTGAGACAGTTTCAGATCTTTTCAGGATACAAAATTAGTGAAGCTAAAACAAAGGCAATAGTGATTATGTACCTACACACATATTGGTTCATTAATATCCATATTTATGGGGACATGATAAAATGAAGTGTTTAGGAGTATGGGCTAAAACTGATTCTGGTTTGGTAGTTAAAGATATGTGGGAAGAGACTAAACAAAAGATAATACAAAAACTGAGAAAATGGAAGCTCTGTTATATGGATATCGATAGTAAGATATAAGCAGTTAAAATGTTTTTAGTCCCTTTAGTCTTAAACAGGTCAGGTGTATTTTTATCATCCAGAGGAGAAGTTGTGATTAGGAATTAATAAAGAGCTGAAGAATTCTATCCGGGAGGGGAAGACAGCAGGAGTCATGTGAGATGAGCTGATTCTTCCAATAGAACAAGGTGGATTGGGATTACCCGATTTGAAGGGGTATTTCAGAGCAACACATTTAAGGGGTATATATTTATGTCTCCCAAATATGTGACAAAGTCTAGAAGATTTAAGATCTTTCTTGGAATTGTTAGCCATTTTTGTACCCTAAGTAGACTCCAAAGAATTTTTCCTTAGGTAGATGGCAAATGTTGGAGGTGCGATGGGGAAGAAAAAGGTAACTGGGAACATATTTTCTGGGACCATAATGAGTTGACAGACTTTAAAGATTCTCTGTAGACTTCTCTGTCAGAGATACTGGGTGAGCAAAATGGTGTAACTAAGGAAATGAGTTTTTGAGCTATGATACAGAATCAGAATTGCCTAGACATAGTAAGGCCTTATTGATTCTAATCATGGTGGCTGGCAAAAAAAAAACAATTACTAGAAAATGTAAATCAAAGTCTAAACCATCAGTACTAGAAGTAGCGAATATACTAACAGAGATAAAACAACTGGAATTGGGATCTTTCGAAAAGATTAGGAGCAAATTGCATAGGAAAAAAATGGGAGTTGTGGGAACATTACTTGCAGAGAAGGAATGAGGTTTAAAAGAAGGCAGGATTTAAATGAGCTATAAAATGTTTGACGACTGGATAGATTATAAGTGATGCATAATATTTGGGACTACAGTTTTGTCATCATGGTTTGTAGTGTGTAATGTTTGCAACTGAAATTATGTCATGGTTTGTTTTCATTTGTATAAATGTAAGAAATGTAAGAGTGCCTCTGTCATATGTGATAATTTAATAAAGATGTTTCTTGTTTAAAAAAAAAAAAAAAAAAAAAAAACAGCAGCTCTGTTTTAGGTGTCTAGTCATGCACTTAGTTGCCAGACATGATCTTTGCTGCTTTTCAGTGGCATAATTATTAAGCTATAGCAGGTGCCTTCAGCACATTGTATAGCAGTCTGTCATCACATGCTATCCAATTTCTTAATCTTTCTCACCCTTCTGTATCTACTCTATCCTTTGAGGTTATCTTCTCTTTTTATCATCCACTTTATTTAAATACCTTTTTAGCTTTGCATCCACACCTAATTTTTGCACTGATCTTTTTCTTAAGCATTTGAAATTAGTTGCCTTTTCCATGGCTTATACTCTTAACACACATCCATAAACAAACCCTAAGCACTGGTATGTTTTACCATCATTTTAATTAATTAATTTGTAGTGCATGGAGAATGATGATTATGCTCCAATATACAGGAAAAAAGACAGATCTGCTAAGTGCTTTTGTAGAGTGAGACATGATCTTAGCAATTGTAAAGCACCCTCTGACTCGCTCGTTAAGATCAGGTATCATGCTCAACAGTTAAATCTGCCAGTACTGACCAGCAAATGATAGTGGGAGAATTAAAAACATACATTTCAGCCAGCTCTCTGTGCTGTAATGTGTCCCTGACTTTCTGTAACCGAGTGTGTGCTGCTGCCTTTCTGACAGCGCTCACTAAGTGAACTCTGCTCACTAAGTGATTATGGCTTTGAAAGCCAGCAAAACATTTACACACTTTTTCTTTCTGTATCTGTTGGTACATTGATAAAGTTGCATGCACTATGAAGAATTATTATCTACAATCATAACCCAATTGTTATATGTTATTGACATGGATTCTGAAATTCTCTTCTTAAGCTTTACTGTTGAGTTGAATTTCTTGACATCCATATCTCAAACACATAATAAGCCAGTAATGATCAATGACCCAATCAAAATTTTCTGTATTTTCGTTTTTGTTTACCAGGTTTGTCTGACTGGATTTAGTCAAAAAACACTTTTCAGAAGAGTCCCTGGAGAAAAATGCTCCATTGTTTTACAAACGGTTTAAACAGACATTCAGTAATATGTATGAACAGACATTAAATAATATATGTTATCAGTTAGACATACAGTTATTAATTAGACTACATTCATAGGAACTTAGAGACAAGTATTACAGTATAAAAGATTCCTATGCATTAATAGCTGTTGAACGTTGAACATTTGAAGAGGTCTGTTGTTGAGTTTGTTAGATAAATAATAGATCATGCAATTAGTGCTAAGAAATTCAAAGAAGTGGAGGTGAGGGAAGGAACCAGGTAAGGCAGAAGATGTTAATACTGTAATTAAGAGGTGAGGTACAAAGCAGGTTCAGAGACATTAATGTATATGGCTATCATACGGTTTATATTAGAAATATGGGGTAAGAGGTGAGCAGTGTCACAAAATAATGTATACATTTGGGAGATAATAGTAAAACTGTTCAGCTGTCGGTAAAGACTGGTTCTTGGGTATAGGATTCTGAATGAATAGAAATTGTTTGACAAAATGTCAAGCTGAAGATAAGTGACATTTATCCTGGAAATGTACAGGAGCAGATTTGATAGGTGAAGGTTTAATTGTGTTTAAAATGAGTTTGCGCTCTGAATGGATTTCAGTGGTAGTGGGATATGGTTTAATTGTTTAGCTGCACTTTGAATATATAGTGTCACCTGCAGTATTATTCCTTTGGAAGAGTGTTGTGTTAAGTTGCTAAGGGATAGGCAATTACTGCTTATAGAAAAGTCTGTGTATTGTAGTTAGCTGAGAGAGAATTTGGTAATGTGTATAGTTCTAACCAGTTTAATTCTTTGAGAGCTGGGCAGTGATGTGTTCTGTTATAGCTTACTGCAAATTTGACTCTGCTGTTGTAACAGTGCTCAAGTTTGAACAGTTGTGTGACTTGAAGGTTAGTGAAGACTAGGGTTGCATAGAGGAGAGATGGCAGTAAGAAAATAGAAGCTATCCTTCTTCTGGCTATGTCAGTGAGATAGATTTGTACTCTGTGTAATGTATCTAGTTTTTAATGATTTTTTTAACCACATATGAAACTTGGTGGTTGAATTTCAGCTGGTCACCTATGATGGCTCCCAGTAATTTTATGTGGTTTACTTGTTCTGTTGTGGTGTTGGCAAAGATGACGCTGAATAGTGTCACGTGTTTTGAGGTGAAGAGTAGTAATTTAGTTGCTTTTTAGGATGTAAAAGGAGTTGTAAATTATTTAGCCATGGTTTCAATCAATAAAAAGGACTGCTGTAATAAGGTCTTGGTTTTTAGGGAGGGATTTGGCAGAGCAGATGATTGTCAGATCATCAGCATACTGAAGTAGGGTAGCATTTTGTGTTGCAGTATAGTGATCTTTTTTTTTTTTTTTTTTTTTTTTTATTTTAGTTTACATTTGTTTACCAGGAAAGTCAGACAGCAATTGCCCATTTTCAGCAGAGGCCTGGTTAGAAAAGCTTCACATAGTACATTGTGTTACAAAAAAATTCAAATACAGAAAGCATGCAACTTTGTTACAAAAACAAGCTAGTGTCTAAAGTTCTATCCAAAAAATATTCAGTGTAGTCCTTTTGTGGATTTAAACAATAGTAACATAAACAATCTAGTTTCTAAATGATCATTGATAAAATGAGTTGAAAAGTAATTGTTTCCCCTGAAAGACATGACAGAGTGCACAACAAAAAATAAATAACCCAATCAGAAAATTGCTTCTTAAATGTATTTGCAAACTTAAAAAGTACTAATAAATCTCTTAATAATATTCAGGAAGTGTAATGTGCCGTTTTCTGCAGTTAGTGTACATCATAAGCAATAATTCAGTCTGTGTAGTTGTGTAGGTCTTGGGATCAAGTATGTCTTCTAAGTTACCTAAAAACAGGTGTGACCAGTCCAGATTAATGCTAAGTAGGAACTTGTTGGCTTTTGTTGACAAGACTTGAAATAAATCTCATTTACTGAGAAACAAGGTAACAGAACATATGCAAAATGCCCAAATGAACATAAGGCAAAGTGAGTAATGCTTTCTAAGTGCAAGAAAAAAGGAAAATAGTGTTGCCACCTCACAGCAAGAGGTTTTCCAGTTTGATTCTTGGCTGGGGTGCCTTCTGTGCGAAGTCTGCATGTCCTCCCTGTGGTAGTGTGGGTTTCCTCCGGGTGCTCCGGTTTCCTCCCACATCCCAAAGACATGCAGTAGGTGGATTGGACACTCTAAATTGGCCCTAGGTGTGAGTGTGTGCATGTGTGTGCCTTCTGTGGAAGGTTGGGCGCCAAGCTGGCAACTCAACACCGTAAAACTCCACTGCCAATCATGAGCAGACAGGTGATCCACTGTGGTGACCCCTAACTGGTAAAAGCCGAAAGAAGAAGAAGAAGAAACAGGCTAACTTAAAAGGATGTAAAGTAAGCGCTGTACAGGTTTAAAGGTATATACTAGGCTAACAATCACTAAGGCTTTTATATGTTTAGCCGCACAACCCAATCCAGTTGTATCCCCCTGTAACATGTGCATCTAAATTGGATGGAATATGCTAGTTAGGGGGTTGCTAAAAAGTTATGTGGGGGGGTATGTTTGTTTGGGAATGTTTACTGTTTGCATCTATCTATAGGAAACATGGGAGCCAGCATGGGGGTTGAATTTACAATTTCCCATCTGATGTTAGTAAGGGAATGTTTACTGTCAGCTTTTATCTATAAGAGACTTGAGGGGGGCCAACCTTTGGGTTGAATTTACTATTTCCCATACAGTGGTCAAAGTTGTGTTGGGACAGGGTTAGAATGGACTCAGCTTCCCATGGATGGTGAGTCTTTTCTAGAGATAGGGATCTTTTGAGACACATATCTGCCTCTGTAGCATATTCTATTTATGTCACTAGCAAAGTTTAACTCCTTGGATCTAGCGTTTCTGGTGCTATTCATTTTGTGGATGGGCAAAGGCTCCATCATGGCTGAATCAAAGGATGCCTTATACGCTAAGCACAGATTGTGTCTCAACCTGTAAGTGAAAGAGTACAGATACAGGGCTTCTAAGGCTATCAGTATAGGATAATGTGTTAATACCCTGTATTCTGTTGGGGACATATATTTGTTGGCATTCCAACTGCTGCATAAGTCTAGTCAGGTACATGCCTAAGGGGTCAATGTACTCAGTGATGGGTCTGATAAGAGGCATGTAGAGTGGTACTGTAACTTTCTTGGACCTGGATGCCTTGCCCTTACTTAAAAGTTAGGCAACATAGAATTATTTTCTTACCACCTTTGGCTAAGTGTTGATCAAAGACCAGATTACTTTCTACATATATTCCCAGATCTTGTAGATACTGGGTCAATTCTTAGAGGTGTCTTATTCAGTGGAGTAATTTGCCTGGGTTGACATTTTCCCATAAGGCACTGTCATGCCCTTCTTTGCACTGAGTTTTAATAAGTGTCTTTGGCATCAATCATTTACCTACATTAGACGTTCTTGCAGGATGTTGGTGTCATGGGGGAATTTATGCTATCTCCCAGTTTGCAGCTGTTTACTTAGTGAATGAGAGGCCCTTGACATTAGCCTTGACCTCTGAGGAGCAGATGATAAACAGGAGTGGGCCCAGCATGCATCCCTGAGGTACTCTGCTAGTGATTTGCCTCTTGGCGGAGGTGGTCTCACCAGTCCTGACTTCTTGGGTCCTCTCTGTGTGTCAGCTGGCAATCCAGTGAGTCATGTATGGATTTATGCCTTAGTTGATGAGTTTGTTTACAATAACTGAGTGGGTTATTGTATCGAATACCTTAGCCAAGTCTAAGTGGGCAGTAAGCACTATTTTCCTTTCATCCATTGCCTTCTGAAAAAAATCTGCCAGGCTGAGTAGTCATGACCTTTCCCTGACAACCCATTGAGGGTGTGTTTTTGGCTTTAGTAAGTGCTACCATAACCTGCTCCCTACTAATAGTTGAGGGCAGGGGTTATGCTATTGGGGATTTTCTGGGGATAATGGGAGGGTAGACTTTGAGCTGAATTTATCAGACAGCAGGTTTGCTATGTCACTCTGCTCAGTGAAGGTGGTACCATTTACTACCAGCTTGCACACTACTGCATGTTACATTTGAGGTTTCAGACCTGGCTATAGAAGGCCTTGTGGTTGTCTGTAGCCTAAGAGGCCGTCATATCTCATAATTAGCCTTGTTGGATTTAATTAGTCCTCTTAGTCTCCTGTTTTGTTTAATTAGTGAGCTCCTGTCATTATGAGAGTTGATTTTTCTGATTTTGACCATGACTTTTTTTCCTTTGTTATATACCCTGCTAAGATTAGGAGTCCACAAGTGTGGTGTATCTTGGGCTTACTTCTGGTAGGTACAGCAGTCTCTATAGTATTTGTGCACTATTTCTGTTAACAATTCTGCATAGACTGTGGTGAACTCAAGGCTAGGTGAGGTATTGAATTTTGATGAGCTGTCACGTAATATAAAGTAGTTTGCTTTATTATAATTGCTAACTGTAACAGGTTTTGCAGGATTTTCCAAGTTGATTTTTATTTCAAAGGAGACCACTTTGTGATCTGACCTCACCAGTGAAGATGTGACATGGGGGGGGCAGCGCTCTTCCATATTGGTGTTGAAGGACTAGTTCCAGACAGTATATTTGAACCTCTGGAGGGAGTTCTCCCTAGCTTATCAAAGGCATTTGTGTTAATAAGTCTTAAACTGAGAATAAAAGATAACACTTAACCTAAGTGGTTGAAGCAAAGCATATTTAGAATACAATATACTACTTACAGTAAACTGGTGGATCAGAACATGTTTAGAATAAAATATACCAGCTGACCTTAATAGTTGGAGTAATCTGTATTTAGAATAAATGATACCACCCATTCTAAATGGTTGGTTTAGTGCATGTTTTAAATATCTACAAAATATTTCTAAATGCTGGCTTATCAACATCCATTTGAGTGTTGTCAGTTTTCTGAAGAAACAGGCTGATGTGCACTTAGAAAGGTTAGACAAGCTATTCTCATTGTGTCAGGTAAACGCAATGTAAAGTAACTGTTTTTTAACCTCTGGAAGTGTAAATGTCTTTCTACCCATCAGAGTGGTTTTAACTTCTGTCATCAGAAGTGTAGCTAAGACGGGACTGTGTGAAAACATGCACCTTCTTGTGTTAATTTGCAGCTTTTGCTCAAAACTCAGTACAGTTAATAGTATATTCTAACAGATGCAAGAAAAAGTGTGCCACCCCTAGTAATGGTATTAAGGATATATGGGTGAGTGCCTGCATTATATCCTCTTAGCATAGGATTGGCTAATAAAAAACCTATGTGCAGGTGATGTGAATTGTGCACAGATGACTGTACAGCCAGCCATGGTATGACTAAACAAGCAGAAGGGATGGGACACCAAAGCAGTCTAGAAGGAAAGCTTCCCCAGTTAAGACTTAACACTGCCACCACCAACAAAGTCCATACAGCCTTGTGCCTTACTGAGGACTGGAAACATGTTCCGTCCCTACAGTTTAAACTTTGTCTGGGGCTAAACCACATACAGATGGGAAAAGTTCGGAAAGGTTGGGGGTCAGCAGCATAGCTGCAAGAAGCAACCTCCATGGAGGCATTAAGAACTGGGCAGTATTTAATGCAGAAACAGATTAAGGAGCAGTGAAGGGTAAATTCTGAAAAATAGTCTGCAAGCAACAACCTTTCTGGAGGCATTAAGAAATGAGTGGAAAATTATGTGCAGTACACTGAGGATGTGCAGCCCTTCAGTGAAGAAATGACCCAAAGGAAACCCAATGCTGAATAACTGCTTTAGGTAGTTTAGTTGTATCACCAGAGTAAATGACAGATATGAATATGAAACTGTGAAGAGATTCAGCAGAGCCACAGATGTGTAATAAATAAATATTTTGCAATATGTAACTCCTCCTTTGTCCCACCTCCTACAATCTGTAGTACACTTCCCTTTCTGTTTTACATCTTTTTTCTCTGTTTTCATGCATCTTGTATAATTTTATCTCAAACAAATTGTGTAAAGTGTATCATGACTATCTCTTTTCCCCAAAATGAAATTGCACAAGCTTTGCAAATCATTGTTCACATGTAATGCTGTCAGCTAATGATAACTTTTGTCAATTCTATCTCTATTCTTTACACTTTATATTTTACTCGTATGTTAACTTTCTGATTGTTAAATTGTAATGCTAATCTTTGGAACTGTTCACCCTGGGCATAGAATGACAAGGGCTTCTTGCCCAGTCAGACTTTACCTGAAAACAAATGCAAATAAAGTAAAATAAAAAATAAACTGACAGTTTGTGGGAATTCTATAATACAATGACCTTAAACCATAAAACAAGATACTGATTACATTTCATTAGACCCTTAAATGATGTTACGCTTCACTATTCCAATATTATTTGTAAGGATATCACTTGAATCATTCAGGCTGCACTTGAGTTTGTACATTAGGTTTTCTGCTTTAGCTGGCCTACAAACATTTGAGCAGAATGCAAAATATTTCCTCGCCATTGATCTGCAAAGATAAACTGTGACCCTCATAATCTTCCCCTGCCCCAATGGAGATTACTCATGCACTTTTCCTGTGGTGCTACCATAGTGCTTTGTGCACAAAGAGGATTTCATTGACTCAGTCAGCACGGCAGTGCATCTGCTGTATCTCTTCATAAGTGGCATCGCTCTTGTCTTCTGTCATCATTGTGACTACACCCCAGCCTCATTAATCAGAAAGAGGCATTCCTCACCCCAGTTCATTTTCAACCTATTGTAACATCTCCATCTTTCCCTTGTACTCCTTACATGGAGTTAGCACGGCACCACCCCAAAAAAATAGCCCCTCACTTGATTCTGATCCCTATCCTAATGTTTTGTGTAGGTTCCTGTTTGAAGATATATACATGTATTCCCCATGAAGAAGGCGTTGAGGCCATACGGCATTTTCTGACCAAGAATAAAATATTTGAAACTGGACAGATTTCAACCATTTGCAGGTTCCTTGACATTGTATTACAACATAATTACTTTGTCTTTGGTAATAATCACTATAGGCAAAAAAGAGGGGTAGCTATGGGGTCTCCCGCTGCCCCATCATATGCCAATTTAGTGATGTCATGGTGGGAGGATGAATTTCTTAAACCTTTAAAATATAATTTTGATATATTATTATATTATAGGTTTGTGGACGATTTAGTGTTTATAATTAAAGGTAATAACGATACAGTTGATGAATTTCTTGTAGCAATTAACAATACGGTTGATTTTTTAAAATTTACCAAAGGGGAAACTGGCTTAAAAATTAATTTTTTGGACATCTTTTTTTGGTGGGATTCCATAGGAACTAGATTTCATAGTAGTATTTATAGGAAAAATACTTTTACAAATGGGTATTTACATTTTAAAAGTGGACATCCACTACACACTAAAAAGAATGTTCCGAAAGGACAATTCATTAGGGCCAGCCGAATGACCACTAAAGATACTGATTTCTTGGAGGAACTAGAATTTATTTCAGATATGTTTATTACTAGAGGGTATGATGGTACGCTCTTGGAAAAAGCTAAAAAAGAAGTGTTAGAAAAACGTAACACACAATATCAAGCTATTTTAAATGATACAGTCAATTTGGTTTCATCGGGTATTAATTATGAAGTAGGCAAAAATAAAAATGTGATTTGTTCTCTTGATATGACTATAGATAGTGAACATATAAAACAGGTTGTAAGAAAAAATTGGAGAATTTTGCAAGGTAATGCTGAGCTTAATCAAATTATTGGGGAACAACCACTTTTTGTGTTAAGAAATGATTATAACATAAAAAAAGCTTTAGAATTTAAGAATCATAATAAAGTGGGAGTAGATGCTAATAATCACACAAAGGGGATGTTTCCATGTTTAGGTTGTAATATGTGTAGGTTCATTTCACAAGGCCCATATATTTTGATAGATTGCATAGATAAAACTTTTGAAGTTCCCCAATATGTTAATTGCAATACAAAGGGTGTTATTTACATTAGTTTTTGTAACAGTTGCACTGCATATTATGTTGGTATGACTGTTAGATGTTTAAAAACTAGAATACGAGAACATCTGTATAGTATAAAAAGCAGAGATATCAATAATGCCTTATTTAAACATTCAGTAGTGTGTCCTAATTTTAAGAAATTTCTTTTCTCAGTTTTAGAAGTTTGTCATTCAGACCTTAGGGGGGGCGATTTCAGGAACTTTGTCGAGCAAAGGGAGACCTTGTGGCAGATCAAACTGAGATCGGATCGACCCCCGGGTCTTAATGACTCTATTAATATTAAATGTTTTTTGAAAAATAAAAAATTAAGCATAGATAAAAATATTATAACAGAATTTTTATTTAGATTGTGTCTTTAAATGAATCTAATTATTTTTATTGGATAATTGGTTGTTCATTAAGTATGGGGTATTTAAATAGTGTTTTAACTGTTGTCATGTATTCTGAAGAAGTTTTTACGAAAGCGTGTATGGAGTAAAGATTATTACGCTATTTGCTGTGGTCGTGGTTCATTTTTGCTACGTGTTTGCTGAAGTCTTGTCCCAGCTCTTGCTGCTGCTTATGTTAGCCTCTTCCTTGCTGTTTATGGTTTGGTTTCTTTTTTGTGGATTATTTTAATTGTTTGGTCTCATCCATGGCTGAGGAGGGCGACGAGCAGCTTCTTAATCTCACAATACACCCCACACCGGGGGCGGACTCTACAAATACAAATACAAATTTCAACAAACAGGACTTGCTCATAGCAACTCTGGTTAATATCCAGAATTCCTTAAATTTTCTAGTAGCCGATGCGACAAAACGTAATGCTTGTCAACCGGCGAATGCAGCGAACGCCTCAAGTCCTTTGGGGTCTTTCAATGAGATGGACACCGTCATAGACGCCAGTGAAGGCGTTGGGGATTCTGGAGGTTTACAGCTAGGAGTTAGCGGCAATCCTGGAGAGCAGCATGCCTTTATACAACGGAAAGAATCCGGTTTCCGAACCCTTTTGGACCGCTGTGACAATCCCTTTGGCGGACAAACTGGGTATGTACTTACAGTTAACAATGAAGCATTTCACCAGAAAATAGAACTTTTAGGTAGTTTGTTGAAAAAACACCGTTCTATTTTTATTGAAAATTGCTATTTTGAGCGGTGTTTGGAACTGGGTATAATACCGAAAGGCTTAAGATTTTTTAAGTGCCCCAATGGGGTAGGCATCGATGATCCGATGTTTCAAGTCTTGATTAATTTTTTTAATGAAGCTGGACAAGCTTTCCTAAGAATATTAATAGACAACAATGTCGAGAAATTAAAGAACTTGAAAGAAGACATTTGTGTCTTAGAAGTTGAGATCAAAACCTTATGTGTTAATAAGACCAAACAAGCGGAATTGTTAGAAAAAATGAGTAGTGATTTGGAGAAACATGCAAATGAAGTCACTAATAGAAAGCATTCCAAGTTATTAAGAGACATTACAGCATACGAATCAAAGACTGCCTTTAACCATTTTTTGCCAGGTTATAAAGACAATAATTTTAAAAGAACACAACCAGAAAGGGGCAGCACACGTAACTTTAATACAATGCAAGGCCTTAAAAGTAATCATTATGGACAAGACAGTAATCGAGTGCCTTACTGGGGTAATAATTTTAGAAAGGCTACGAGTAGCACCATGGGCCCAAATAGGGTGATTAATGATAAGGCTCCTGCAACTGTGGAGTTGGAATCCGAAGTTCATGTTCCAACTAATGAACCGAATGAAAGTAACACTACATCAAATAAAATGAGTAGTGTTAATAAAATTACGAACTCTAAAGCTATGAAGACATCGAATTTTTTTGGGAAGAAAACGCCGTTGGAAAAAAGGACCATTTCAACCAGGAGTCGTACATTCCTGGGATCCAGTTCCTCAGCGGACGAGACATAGGCATTAATGACTTTAAAATTATTAATTTAACGGACTTTGTGTTTGATAAATATGAGACACAGGTTTTGAAATTAGGTTTAAATTTTGTACCAACTAGAAAAGCAGACTATAGTAAAACCATAGTTGATTTAAAGAAATATGTAAGAAAGCTTAATCTACATTATTTAATGAATGATATCCCTATGAAAGAAAATAGTCTAATTAAACCATCTACTTTCAACCCTCAGTTAAATCATACTTTAAAAGTTTTGAGGAGATATGTACAAGATTTAGAAAATGTGTTGAACCAAAATATCAAAATGCACAATTTAACATATAAAGAAAGAAAGGCTTTTAATGAATTAAAAAAGAAAAATAAGTTTTGTAGATTTATGAAGAGTGACAAAGGTGGGAATTTAGTGATAATGTCACAGGAGAAATATGAACATAAAATGCTAGGGATGTTAAATAACATTGAAGAATATGAACAAATTCCACTCTTTGAAATATTAAAAAAAATTTAAAGAGATCCATTCACTTTTGTATGATGCCCTTATGTGTAATGAAATTAACTTTAAGGTGTATGACTTTTGTCTGATAGACAATCCTAGAATAGGGATTTTCTTTGGGATACCGAAGACACATAAAAATATCACAGATCCCCCTTTCAGACCTATAGTCTCCGCAGCACACTCAGTGACTGAGGGAATCTCATTAGTCATTGATGCTACTTTAGGACCTATAGTGACATTACAAGAATCATACATAAAAGATTCTTGGCATTTTTTGGAACAATTGAGAATATTTAGTAAAAATAATATTTTTGATCCTGAACAACACATTATCTTTAGTTTGGATGTTGTATCTTTATATACATGTATTCCCCATGAAGAAGGCGTTGAGGCCATACGGCATTTTCTGACCAAGAATAAAATATTTGAAACTGGACAGATTTCAACCATTTGCAGGTTCCTTGACATTGTATTACAACATAATTACTTTGTCTTTGGTAATAATCACTATAGGCAAAAAAGAGGGGTAGCTATGGGGTCTCCCGCTGCCCCATCATATGCCAATTTAGTGATGTCATGGTGGGAGGATGAATTTCTTAAACCTTTAAAATATAATTTTGATATATTATTATATTATAGGTTTGTGGACGATTTAGTGTTTATAATTAAAGGTAATAACGATACAGTTGATGAATTTCTTGTAGCAATTAACAATACGGTTGATTTTTTAAAATTTACCAAAGGAAACTGGCTTAAAATTAATTTTTTGGACATCTTTTTTTGGTGGGATTCCATAGGAACTAGATTTCATAGTAGTATTTATAGGAAAAATACTTTTACAAATGGGTATTTACATTTTAAAAGTGGACATCCACTACACACTAAAAAGAATGTTCCGAAAGGACAATTCATTAGGGCCAGCCGAATGACCACTAAAGATACTGATTTTTTGGAGGAACTAGAATTTATTTCAGATATGTTTATTACTAGAGGGTATGATGGTATGCTCTTGGTAAAAGCTAAAAAAGAAGTGTTAGAAAAACGTAACACACAATATCAAGCTATTTTAAATGATACAGTCAATTTGGTTTCATCGGGTATTAATAATGAAGTAGGCAAAAATAAAAATGTGATTTGTTCTCTTGATATGACTATAGATAGTGAACATATAAAACAGGTTGTAAGAAAAAATTGGAGAATTTTGCAAGGTAATGCTGAGCTTAATCAAATTATTGGGGAACAACCACTTTTTGTGTTAAGAAATGATTATAACATAAAAAAAGCTTTAGAATTTAAGAATCATAATAAAGTGGGAGTAGATGCTAATAATCACACAAAGGGGATGTTTCCATGTTTAGGTTGTAATATGTGTAGGTTCATTTCACAAGGCCCATATATTTTGATAGATTGCATAGATAAAACTTTTGAAGTTCCCCAATATGTTAATTGCAATACAAAGGGTGTTATTTACATTAGTTTTTGTAACAGTTGCACTGCATATTATGTTGGTATGACTGTTAGATGTTTAAAAACTAGAATACGAGAACATCTGTATAGTATAAAAAGCAGAGATATCAATAATGCCTTATTTAAACATTCAGTAGTGTGTCCTAATTTTAAGAAATTTCTTTTCTCAGTTTTAGAAGTTTGTCATTCAGACCTTAGGGGGGGCGATTTCAGGAACTTTGTCGAGCAAAGGGAGACCTTGTGGCAGATCAAACTGAGATCGGATCGACCCCCGGGTCTTAATGACTCTATTAATATTAAATGTTTTTTGAAAAATAAAAAATTAAGCATAGATAAAAATATTATAACAGAATTTTTTATTTAGATTGTGTCTTTAAATGAATCTAATTATTTTTATTGGATAATTGGTTGTTTATTAAGTATGGGGTATTTAAATAGTGTTTTAACTGTTGTCATGTATTCTGAAGAAGTTTTTACGAAAGCGTGTATGGAGTAAAGATTATTACGCTATTTGCTGTGGTCGTGGTTCATTTTTGCTACGTGTTTGCTGAAGTCTTGTCCCAGCTCTTGCTGCTGCTTATGTTAGCCTCTTCCTTGCTGTTTATGGTTTGGTTTCTTTTTTGTGGATTATTTTAATTGTTTAATCTTTGGAACTGTTCACCCTGGGCATAGAATGACAAGGGCTTCTTGCCCAGTCAGACTTTACCTGAAAACAAATGCAAATAAAGTAAAATAAAAAATAAACTGACAGTTTGTGGGAATTCTATAATACAATGACCTTAAACCATAAAACAAGATACTGATTACATTTCATTAGACCCTTAAATGATGTTACGCTTCACTATTCCAATATTATTTGTAAGGATATCACTTGAATCATTCAGGCTGCACTTGAGTTTGTACATTAGGTTTTCTGCTTTAGCTGGCCTACAAACATTTGAGCAGAATGCAAAATATTTCCTCGCCATTGATCTGCAAAGATAAACTGTGACCCTCATAATCTTCCCCTGCCCCAATGGAGATTACTCATGCACTTTTCCTGTGGTGCTACCATAGTGCTTTGTGCACAAAGAGGATTTCATTGACTCAGTCAGCACGGCAGTGCATCTGCTGTATCTCTTCATAAGTGGCATCGCTCTTGTCTTCTGTCATCATTGTGACTACACCCCAGCCTCATTAATCAGAAAGAGGCATTCCTCACCCCAGTTCATTTTCAACCTATTGTAACATCTCCATCTTTCCCTTGTACTCCTTACATGGAGTTAGCACGGCACCACCCCAAAAAAATAGCCCCTCACTTGATTCTGATCCCTATCCTAATGTTTTGTGTAGGTTCCTGTTTGAAGATACAAAAGTGCAACAGAAAGATAATTCATTACACCATCTGGAAATCCCTACCTACAATTCCTGCACCAAGAAGCAGCAGAACAAAGAAAATCAAACTTTCATTTACACTGAGCCCAAGAGATCATCTGGTGTGCCACCCCTGTTGAAATAAACACAAACTCATAAGAATGTGAATGTCCAACAATCCTGCAATACTGCACCCAGCTATAAGTAAGAAACACCATGAACAGGGCAGTGGCACTGTTAGAATGTTGTATAAACATTACCAGATAACAATTCCTAAAATGCTGCACCATCACAATGCTATGAGCATTCCAGATCAACCCTAGAGATAAAAACTAAATTGCCCTTCTGCATTACGGCTTTAAAATCAAGTCTGCCACTAAGCCACTAACTGATATAGTTAACAAAAGAACAATAATCTAACAGTACTTAGCAACTCTTCCTTTTGGGATAATGTCATTGCCACTTGATGCATCACATTTGACTCCTCAGACATAAAATCAGATGTGAAGTTTTTCTATCTCGCTATTCATTCTTACTAATGGGTTCGGAGCAGATCCTCTGGTCCAACTTGGCCAACTGCAAAAGCTTGAGGTCTTCAACCAGCTCGAGGCCAACTCCCTATCCCATGATGCACACTGATCTTCCACCAGATCTTGTTTGGCCAGTGAATATCTTTATTTTTCTGATAAATAACTGTTTTAAATAGTTGAGCCTGTTAGTGATTTAGATAGTTAATTTAGAGTGTTAAGTCTATAGTTAAATTACGTAGATAATATTAGTGGCCATCTTTTTAGGCCTTTTTTCTCCCCGTCTCTAATTCAGTTTGTGAAGTCTATAGTTAACTTACTGAGATATTAGTGGCCATGTTTTTAGGCCTTTATTCTCTTTATCTTTAGAATCATATTGAGTGTGTGTTTATATTAAATTAGAGCCCTTCTTTTTCACAGGGCACATAGTTTAACTTAGTGTGAACTTATACTAATAGTAATAATTAGATATTAGTGGCTGTGTTTTTAGGCCTTTTTTCTCCATTTCCATAGCTTACATTGTGTGTGTTATCTGTTAAATTAGAGCCCTTCTTTTTTTTTTACAGGGCAGATAGTTTCTCTTAGCTAAAAATTTAGATTAATAGCTAAATTCTCTGAGCCTTTTTTTGTTTTACAAGGCTTTAATAGTTGGTTTAGTGTGGATATTAGTGTTAGGGCATATTTGATGTGAATTAGTACTATTAGTATTTGCTTTTTGTACTTCTGAATATTTGTCCTTGATACTATGTCTCATCAGAAGAAGGAAAACGACAAGTTTGGCTTCAAAAAATTCCCAAGATGTGGGCAAAAGATGTCTATCACCGAAAGACATAGTGAATTTGTGTACTGCTTGGGTGATGTACACCTGCAGAAAAGCTGTGCTATATGCCGCTCTTTTAGCTCCAGAGTGTTGCATGAAAGGAAAAGAAAACTCATGGATAAGGGTCTGTTAAAATTCTCTTTGCAAGAGTCGCTGGAGAAGTCTGACAAGCACTCCAAAAAGCCTTCAGAACCGGCGAAGAGTCCATCTACTTTAAAATCAGCTTCTAGTAAAGCTTTGACATTGGTTCCACAGCCTTTGGAACCGACTGTTGTTTTGGTTAGGAGCCGGTCCCTGACCTTAGAGCCGGTATCTCCTACATTCAAGTCTCCCATTTTACAGTCTGTGGCTTCGTCACATTCTTCACGAGCCTCAAGTAGACTGTCTGATTTGGATGTGGACCGTTTGGTGAAGAAGCTTCTACAGAAACCGGCACTGTTAAAACGTTTATCGACACCGACCCAGGGGGCTTTGGAGCCGACTTTAGTTCCCCCAACATCTTCTGTTCCTCCTCCGATCTGCATGGATGTTTGGAGCCGGATAGCACGGAACTGATTATCGTGGAACCCTTGGGACCGACACCTACTTCTAGGCTTTTTGGTCCTGACTGCCCTGATGTCTTTGGCACAAACCGAAGGATCTCAGAGCAGACACTCACCGGTCGGGTCTGGGGAGGATAGGAGGACCGAATTTACCTCTCGGGGCTTCGGCTCAAGTGAGTTTGGCCCAGACTTCCGGCGTGGAGCCCTCCATACCAGCGCAGACAGTTTCCATTGAATCATTGGATCTCAGAGATTCCTCTTGTTGGGACCGAGGGGCCTTAGAGGCTATGAGGAGGGCCTTGTCCACCCCAATGACCACTCAATCAGTTCTCGGCAGCTCCCTCCCAGAAAGCACCGGTGTCTGCCTCTTCATCACATGCTCCATTAAAGTGTAGAGATCCTAAGCCTCAGTAAGCCTCATTGGGTGAACCATGTTCTTCCGAGACCTCTCCATAAGCTCCCACTGAAGAGGTGCCCAGGAAAAGACTTTGGAAGATGAAGCATCGGGACTCCCCACAAAAGTCTGTCACTTCGTTTACTGACTTGGGTGAGTCAAAAGGGTCCCCCACAGAATATATCTCCTTTGCAGATATCTTAGAAATTCTTAAACAGAGGGGTGGCTGGAAATCCCTTAACCCTTCTGATGATGAGTCAGTCCTGATGAAGGGTTTTGGGTCTCAACCCTCCACCTCTTGGGTGTCTCCACCCTTTGATGAATTACTTGAATTACTCACTCGAAGGGCATGTGAGTCCCCAGACACCACGGAGTCTGCACCCAGGATGCCTAATAAATTTATAACTAGCCCTAAAGATAGAGCTCATCTTACTAAAGGAGTACCTGTTGATGCTATGGTGGTGGCAGCAGCCACCAAGAAGGAATTATTAGAGACTTCTTCATCTATTCATCCTCCTAATAGAGAATCCAGAATCATGGACAGATACAGGAAGTGTATGTTCATTTCAGCGGCCTTTGTGCTTCGATTGCTGAACTACCTCACACATTTCACTAGATTACAAAGGGATCTCCTGAAGGAGCTAGGAGACACCCTGCAGGGTTCAGTAGCTGTGGAGGTTTCAGACAAGGTAACTTCCTAGCTCTCCACTCTTAATTCGATTGTGAACTCGTCCATGCGTCTGTTATATGCAGCTATTGGTACGAGTAGACCAGCGGGTACAGGAATTGCTCTCAGGAGACATTCCTGGATGCGCGTATGTTCTTTTGTGTAATCCTTTAAGTCTTCCTTCATTAACACCCCCTTTGATGTTTCATCCCTTTTAGGACCCAAAGGTAAAGGAAACACTTACCTGAAAAAGACTGAAAGACCTTGTCTGCCGTCGGAGTACATTTTTCTACCCTGACTAGACCTTAACCCAAAGGGAGGGGAGGTGGAAAGATATGGTTCCATAAATGTCAAGGATCATTCCACTCGTGGTGAAACCCCTCTAGAGGCAGAGGGAGGGGTAATAATGGAAGACATCGCCCATGCAGCAGAGGGGGTCCGCAGAACCAGGATGACAGAGATCAGTTCTTTGGCAAGCCCTATCAGCGCTCCTGAAAGGAGGCCCAACTGTTCATCACTGGAGGCAGTCAGGGAATGCCTATCTTTGTACCTAGATGCCTAGCTAAAAATAACAAAAGACAACTGGGTACAAAGCATAATATCCAGAGGATACTCAATTCCCTTTGCCACTCCACCCCCTCTAGTAAAGAAAATCCCAGACATTCCACCCAGTCACAGGGACCAAGCATCCTTAGAGGTCCAAAGGTCGCTTGAGAAAAGAGTCATCCAGCCAGTCCCAGCAGACCAGAGAGGATCTGGAACTTACTTAATGTTCTTTTTAATTCTAAAGAAAACAGGGGACTGGAGACCTATTCTGGACCTAAGCAGACTAAACAATTCCGTAAAAAAGATGACGTTATGGATGGTCATTCTTCAGTCAATACTCCCTTTTCTGTAGAAAGACAATTGGATGTGCTCTATAGATCTTCAGGATGCGTACTACCACATAAAGATGGACAGGCCATCCATGGATCATCTATGCTTCCGGCTGGGAGCCAGCCATTATCAATTTTGCGCTCTGCTCTTTGGTCTCACTACAGCCCCGAGAGTGTTCACCAAATGTATGTCAGTAGTCACCACTCACCTGAGAAGTTTGGGTTCCAGGTGTTTCCATATCTAGATGACTGGCTCCTCACTGCCACCACCAAGCATCAACTCATTCAGGTGAGGGACACAACCTTAAATTTATGCAATCGATTACCATCAACTCAGAAAAATCTGCCTTATCGCCATCGCAACAGACCGTCTTTATAGGAGAAGAACTAAACACAGTTTCAGTGACATTGTCTGCCTCCAGAAAGAGTTTGTCTCTTATGAAAACAAATTAGACTTGCTCCCAAGGACAAAAGTCCCAGTCTCAACGGTACTCAAATTGCTGGGATTAGTGGCAGCAGCGATCATTGTCGTTCCCCTCGCTCGAATGCACATGTGAATTCTGCAATGGCCCTTTCAGGTACTTCCAATGTCATACTAAATCATCATAACGAATACGTGCAAGAAGGACCTTCGATGGTAGCTGACATCTCAACAAGTAACTTGGGGCTGTCCATTCATTCTGCCCAATCCCATGGCCACAGTGACCATGGACACTTCCTTGGTAGGATGGGGGGGGGCATTATCAGGGAAGGACAGTCCAAGGCACGTGGAAGAAACACGAGGCTCATCTGCATATAAATGTTCTAGAGATGAGAGTGGTACTTCTAGCATTTTCAAGACTCTCTACCTCTGGGAGAAATTGCAATTCAGACAGACATGTCAGTGGTCTGGTACATAAACAAGGAGTAACCAAATCTTACCCCCTGTGTCGAGAGGCCCTGAGAGTATGGCAGCGGGCAATCTCCACCCAGCACTTTCTGATAGCAACGCACATCCCGGGGAGATCCATTGTGATAGCAGACAAGCTAAGCAGGGCAATTCTTTTGCCTCATGAGTAATCCCTAAAGAAACAAGTAGCGTAACGGATATTCCGCAGGTGGGGCCAGCCTTGCTGTGATCTCTCTGGAACCCCAACAAACACAAAATACAGCAGATACTTTTCCCTACCCCCCCCCCCCCGCAGGGGGATACCCGAAGGGATGCACTGGTGCACAGTTGACCCATGGGTTTCCTTTATGCCTTTCCTCCCTTCCCTCTGATACCCAAAGTATTACAGAAAGCAAAATATCTGGGAAGGACCATAATCTTAATAGCCCCTTACTGGCTTCAGCAAATTTAATTTCCCTTCCTCCAGCCTCATCACTTGGAAGAACCCTGTATCCTGGACCCAGTTCTGGATCTGCTGACCCATTCATTGGGGCCTCTTCATCCTTCTCTTCATTCCCTCAAACTGACAGCTTGGCTGCTCCAATTGCAACAATAGCCAAGATTTAAAACCTCTCAACGGAGGCCCAACATATTATAACATCCTCTCATAAATCATCCACCAGAAAGTTATATCTTAGCAAATGGAAGAGATTTTCTTTATGGGCTTCTCAGAATGATGTTGATCCCTACCTAGATTTGATCCCATCTATGTTGGAATTTTTTACTAAACTTTTCAACGAAGGAGCTGCTGCAGCTACCATCAGAGTTCGATTAGCAGCAATCTCAGACTTCTTTCTTGGCATCCAAGGTTCTAATGTCATGTCCCATCGACTCTCTAAAGCCTTGGTTAAAGGTACCATTCATTTGAGACCACCAACCAGAGCTCCAGCTATGCCATGGAATCTAAATTTTGTTCTATCCAGAATTATATGACCTCCTTTTGAACCAACCTCATCCTGTCTTTTGAAATTAATTTCGTGGACGACCATATTTTTGATTGCTATTACTTCAGCTCAGAGGATTTCTGAGTTGCAAGCCTTGATCATCAAACCTCTTTATCTGATTTTCCATAATGACAGAGTTTGGCTCAGAACTAATCATCCTTTTTATCAAAAGTTTGTTCAGAGACAAATCTTAACCAATCCATTGCGTTGCCTGTTTTCTTTCCTAAGTACACAAATAGGATGGAACACATGCTGCACAAACTTGACGTTCACATTCAACTCCGATTTTATCTAGATAGAACAAAACAATTCAGATCATCGGATCAGCTCTTTGTTTCCTTTTTGGAGTCAAAAAATGGTGCCCCAGTGACCAAAGTAACCTTGTCAAGATAGCTATCAGATTGTATTTCCTTCATTTATAGTTCAGAGAATGCTCCCTTACAACATAAAATAAGGCCCACTCTACTAGAGCTGTTTCAACCTCATTAGCTTTTTCTGCAAGGTTACCATTAGATTCTATTTGTGCAGCAGCTACCTGGTCAAGACCTCATACCTTTATCACTCTTTACAAAGTAGACTAGGTCTCCAGGGACAGGACCTCCTTTGGTTCCACAGTTCTGAGGAATATTCTTCTGTGACCCACCTGAAAAAGGTGGTGCTTGGGACGCTACCCATCAGTAAGAATGAACGGCGAGATAGAACAAGTTCACATAAAGAAGTTATGTACTCACCATAACATTCCATGTGAGTTGTTCATCTCGCCTTCATTCTTACATCCCACCCTCCAACCCCCATCCAGTCAACTTGAGGTCCTTCACCTTTCTTATATGGTGCATTGTCTCTTATCCAGCTCTGAGTGGCATATTAATACTAGTAGGTAGTCAGTTGGCAGCAAACAATATCTGAGGGAAGATCAGGGTGCATCATGGGATAGGGAGTTGGCCTCGAGCTGGTTGAAGACCTCGAGCTTTTGCAGTTGGAAATGTTGGAGCTGAGGATCGGCTCCCAACCCATCAGTAAGAATGAAGGCGAGATGAACAACTCACATGGAACGTTATGGTGAGTACATAACTTCTATTTTGTACTATAGAAACTGAAGATAAAGCACAATAAACGGAGCTTAATAAAAGATTTTTTGTCTTTGGCACTATTACTAAAACATGACTGTTAGTTCCTAAGTGCATAAACAAAGAGTGATATCTTAGGGATACACACATGATCAAGCTATGATGGACGCACTTTAGTGTGTTAGTGCACCTCTCTCTCCCAATCAGAAAAGGAAATCTTGAAGACTGAATCCATATTGCAGTTTTTACATCATTTACTGCATTACTTTTTTATGTGAGTATTTTTACCTTTTTAGCACCATTCTGTTCACAAGTCAAGTCATGTCCGTCCCTCTGCAGGAATTATGGCAGAAATCACCAAGAATGTTGTTGGGGACATTAAGTATATTAAAGAAGCATTAGAAGTCCTTGCCAACGCACTTCAGTTGAATGCAGTAGTAGTGCGCAAATCAAAGATACTACAGTCAACCATGAATCCCAGCTTCTGCACATCCATTAGACATTTACAACACAACAATTCGAAATATCTCTCAGCAGAGAGCACATTCAGCAACTTGATGTCAACTTCACACAAATTCTGTCCTCAGTGGCCAATGTGGATAATAAGATTGATGACCTGCAGAAGAGGGCTCCCATGAAAAATAAATTAATATTAGGGCTACCAGTAAATGCAGAAAGTAGTGCCCCAAGGCAGTTTATCGCCAGTAAAATTTAGAAGTTTTATAGGGGGAAAAGCTAGCCCTATGATAGAACATGGCCATTGAATTACTTCAAAGGTGAGACACAAGAAATATCCCAGACCTGGACAGGGATTTTATATTAAATAAAGTCAGACTGCTGAGAACTGATGTCAGAATAGCAGGTGTACGGATGGTCCTGGACTACAATACCACCACATTGTTTTCAAAATGCAAACCTTTTGCACCATATTTGAGATACTTCAGAGAGAAGGGCTTTGCTGTACAACTTCCTGGCAATCTCGCACATCTCCAGTGGTAGCCAAAACAACAACTGCATCATATTGGAGGAAGTAGAGAAATCACTGACATCTCTCCATGATGCCAAAAGGAAGCTTTTCTTAGAAGTTGCTAATGCAGGGAGCAATACACCACAATCTGCAGGTATATCTTAAAAAGAAAAAAAGAGTGAGAGAGAGAGAAAGGCCATAGATATCATCCCCATTCTGATAGTAAAGCAGACATAAAGAAAACAGCACAACCATCAAGGAAGTTCTCACAAAGCTCTTGTGTTCCTACTACTAAAAAAATACCTTCTTTATTTTCTCTGCCTAGTGGTGAAGACAATAACTCCATAGAGATGGGCACATTTGGCCTGGAGATTAAAATCTCAGAATTCTAATCCATTGATGCCTCCTGGGATGATGCGGTGAGTAAATCTGTCACAGTATCACAGGAAAGTGATAGGCCTTACTTCCTTCCCAGTGAATGAATTTTCATCACAACAGAGCTGTATTATCTAATCTTGCTCACTCTGGTGGGCCTTGGCTACAGCTGTTAAAATGAGAAAAGTAACCCCCTCCTCCTTTATTTTCACCTCTTGCTTTCAGATAAATATACCAATGACTTTGATTGTAAGCCATAGGGTTTCCTGCCGCCTGAATGGTTAACACTGAATTCCTGCATTCCTCCTTGCATGCTTTATTGTTTTTTTGACTATATCATTCTGTCAAGCTCAGCATACCAGGTCAGATATACCTACTGATTAAATACTGTACCATAGATCTATGGTTCTTACTAATCTGTTTTGTTAATGGTATTGGGGATGTTCTAACCCAGTGGAGATGGTATAAGGGCCTGTTTTATTTGGCTTATATCGAATCCTGCTGGCTGTTATTTGTTAATGCATGAAGCTAGTGCTCTTCCCTTGTATAGGTTTATTTTGCAGTATGCATTTTTCTTAGTGGTGTAACTGTCCTATATGCACAACTAACTGCTACCTTGAGTGCTAACCTTTTAATGTTTAACATGATGTGTATTTATGGTGTTGTTGGTCTTTTGCATGTAATTACTGATGTGTTCTTTTTTCTCTTTACATATCTTGTTTAACCCCCTCCCCGCCCTGCTCTGTCTTTATCATCCAACTTTCCTGATTTCCTTTGGCTTAGCTATACTGCAAAGCTGGACCTTCATGGGAAAACCAGGTTGGTAATTATACCATTTGTGATGTACACAGTTGCTGTCAGTGTTCATTAATCTTCAGGAGACAGTAGAGTTTGTATGAAGCACATTATAATATTGTTAAAATGTTTCCTTCTTGTTAAGTATGTTAGGTCTTTTAGCAGCTTGACTGGCCAGGAGCTGCTGGTTTGGGTTTTTGGTTTTTCACCCGCACAGCTTCCTGATCTTTTTTTTTCTCCACAATTTTTATAGAAGTATCGCTAGTTAGGACTAACTTTTTTTTACCAAAATTTCTACTAAAAACTAACAGTATAATAGAGGTTGTATGTACTATTTTGTCAGATAATACATCCATCCAATTACCAAGTCGCCCAATACAAATGGGAAAGATACAAAACATTTTACTAGGTGCAAGGGCTCACATCTCAAAAGCTGATCATTAAAAACTACCAGAAAGAAACCAAGAGTTAAATATTACAACATTAGCTATTAACAGCAATTCCCAAACATCCAACCCCCTAAAAATTAGTGAAGAGTGTACATTTAGGCAAACTTTTTCCTGTATGAACTTGACTTTACCTAGGAGGATGTACAGACAATTAAGCTACGAGTTATTGCTTTGGAAATTTCCTCTACAATTGAGAACCTAGCGTCAGGTAAAGCATGTGGTCTGGACCACTTAACACCAGATGTTTATAGAACTTTTAAAGAGACATTGGTCCAGCTCCTAAAAGCATTCTTTGAAGAGAATGAAGCCTTGGTGGGGGGGGAGGAGTACCACCATGTTCTTATGTTTTCCAAACCTCAAAAAGATGAAATCTTTTCTCAGTAGTTATCATCCTATCTGATTACTGAATTTATAGGCAAAAATGTATGCTAAAGTCTTAGCTAACAGGTTGATAACCATTCTGACTAGTGTAATATCTCAGTTTCAGCAAAACTTCTTATCTCAGTTTCAGAAGGGCTTCATCAAGCATAGAACAGGCAGTCCCAACTTGATTAAAATGTGGCTGAATATGCAGACCCAGTGCTGGCATCACAATATCATTACAGCTGCCATTCTTACTGATTTTAAAAAAAGCTTTTGACTCTTTCCTGGAATTATTTTATAGCAGCTACTGCAGTCTCTGGCATTCTCTACTTCCCCTATTTCCATATGTAAATTATTATATAAAAATATAATAATCCCTCTGCACAGGTAGTTGCATCTCAGGCCTGTGCTCCCAGTAAGGGCAAGAGACAAGGCGTCCAGTTTCCCCTCTAACTTTTTAGTCTTGTTTTACCAAATTTTAAATTCTGTATCTGGGGTCAACTTTAACACAGTAAGTGTTAAGGCTCAGAAAGATTGAGGCTATTTCTACAAGGTTTGCAGATGAGTGAGTAGTTTGGATGTCACAACCCCAATTAAATTTCAAGAAAATTATGATTTGATTCAGTTATTTAGAAACTCTCACTGGATTCCAACTTAATCTGTACCAAACTCTCTTATTCTCTCCATCTGAAAAGGATCCAGTTTGCTTCCTTTTGCCGAGCATAATCACTGGAATATTGCTTTTGAGTGTATATAGCTTGATACTAAAATGACTGTTGAGCCTTAAAAATTACAGAAGCAATCTATTATTTTGGGATAAAATTATCTTTTGGAAGAAATCATTATCTCCTTTCCTGACCAATGTCAGACTAATCAGGATGTACATCCTACCCAAAACTCTATATTTGATGAGACACCTTCCTCATATGTACACATTTGTTTATCCTGTGAAGTTCCAGACCCTCACTTCCAGTGTTTTTTCGGATAAAAATCATTCCTATATAAACAGGAAAAAAATGTACTCCTTAAACACTGGAGAGTCTTAGGACTTCAAGTTTACCAAAACTATAAAGAAGTGAGTGGTAAATGTCAATTCATTTGTTCAAGACTTCACCCCGGCCAATTTGACTCTTTTTAGAAACAGCATGGGTAGAGACTACATTACAAGGAAATGTCTCCTGATGCCTACAGAATCTGGGACCATTCTGAGGGTGGGAACTTTAGGTGATAAGCAAAGTGTTCCAGTGAGGACCCCCATTGCATAATGAGACTCTCTGAGATGAGACTGGAGACCCTCAAAGATTTCTTAATAGATGGGTAAGCCAGGTATTGGATTAATTAGACCAACATGGGCTTTTTATTTTTGATTGACATCTGGGACACCAACAATGAGTAGTTAATTAACTTCACAGTCTTGCAAACACATTTCAAAGATTATAAATTCTTATGGTGGCCATACTTACAATTGCAACACATGCTTGGGTACTGTAAGACCCTCAGTGCAATTAGACTTGATGGTTTAACTACTAAACAGTACAGCAATCATTGTTGAACATTGTAATGTATAAAAACCTTGACAAGTCTCAAGGGGATTATATGAAGAAAAGTAGTCTGATTTATGTGGGAAATTAACTGTCTAATTTTGGTTTAAAACTGTATTCAAACAAATCTGTTTAGTTTTGGTATAAAATTGTACCTAAGCAAACATCTCCCCCATTATTCCATCCATCTATCAGTGCATAATGTTTAAACTGCTATATCAGTACCCTCTAGAGGGTATATGCATGGGGACTGTCATCCTCTTGCTATTGGCATTGCAACTTTCCATCCACAGATTATTCGCATGTGGTATGGTCTTGCCCAAAGATTAATGAAATTTGGCAGACTGAAACAGAAATTTGTCTGTGGCCTATGAAAACTGAATTGATTCAGGTAGATGTTATTATTTTATGGCTAAGGGGGTTCTTTTGCACTGAGCGTAAGTGGAATAAAATAATTTTGTTCCACTCTTGTAGGTTTCATTTCATTTTTAAATGCTGGAAACATAAAAATAAGTAAAAATAAAGTAAATATCTAGATATTTTTTAATTTTTGTATTTTGGATGTAAAATGCTTCCTCCAACACCATTTTCATATACTAACAGCAACTTTGAAACATTAGGAGGAGGAACTCTTTTACATCAAAAATATGTAAAAAAATGTAGTAATAAAAAAAAGTAAGTAAATAAAATACAACAATTTTACAAACAGCACATTCTCTTAAGCGCAATAATGCCCTCCAAGGTGTGTATTATTGTGGAAATAGCACCTTTTCAGCGGTGTAGAAGCCCTCCACCTGCAACGTTGGGCCTCAGAACACCTCTGAGTGGGCGTTATTTCCTCAATAACATACACCCTTTTGGGCATTATAGCTTCTTAGCATCTTATAGACTTTGTAATTTTTAGTATTTGCATTATTTGTTCTGTACATCTTCAAGTGCATTTATCAAAGTTTTCCTATTAATTTGGCAAGGTAGAGAGTTATTGGTTGCTAGGTAGTATGAGATGCACCAGTTTTGGTATTGTTTCTTTACTTGTCATCTTTGACGTTGCAGCTCTCTGTTATGGTTGTTGATTTATATGGTTAAATTTGTGGTGAATATTTTCTATGCCAAATAAAGTTATTGTTTAAAATAAACAAAGACTGATTTCTTAACATAAAACAAAGGCTGTTATCTTATCAGCCATTACTACAGTACCAGTGTTGTTGTAATAAGTGTCACTTACTTGATATTTTAGAAATGAGTCAGATCAGAGTGGCAAAATCAAATGTGTATAAACTATGAAATAAGCTTATACGTTTAAATACACAGTGACTCAGATGTGTTCTAAACTGAAAATTTATATAAAACGTCCATTAATATTAGAAAAAAAATCTTAAATAGATGTAGTAAAATATATATGAATACATTCTATAGCCAATTTATTTTGGGAGACTAAAAATGAGAAAGCTAAAGAACTCCTAACAACATTTAATAAAACCAATACCTTGTCTTCCTACTTTTATTATATAGTTTAGTTTATTTTTATTTTAGTTTGTTTACAGGGGTAGTACACTGATCACTGTAGACCATTTGCAGGCCCAGCCCAGGTGAAGAGATTCACCAAAAAAGAAAATAAATTCACAAACACAGATTAATCATAGAGGGCAGATAATCCCATAGACAATAGATAAATAATATTAACAGAGTGTAAAATTAAATGTGAATTCATTTTAGTAGTAAATACAAGAGGAAAGCAACAGCTGAGAACAGAGTATCAAAGTAGAAGTGTGATGCAGGTGATGAGGGATTTAGGTTATGTGCCCAGTGGAAAAGTAAGCAGAGTCAGATTTTTGATGAAGATGTGTTTTGAGCTGAGCTGATGTATCATAAATTAAAGATACGTAACACAGAAATGTATTTTTCAAAAATATCCTATGTTTTATAAACATGCTACATCCTGTAGCTGTAAATTTGCTTATCTTCTGGTTTGTGCAGCTAAACTCTTTTATTTTTAGAGAATATAACTGTTTTCCAGTTATCAGAGTCTGAATGTTTCTTTAAGGATAAATAATTCCATTCTGTTGACTTAGCCACAGGAATAATATCAGTGTTATTAATGAAAGGCACATCCTCTTCCACCTTTTAAAAATTGATTGCACCTGAAAGTAGAAAACAAATCTGCATTCTGGTGGAATACAGGAGATGTTTTGTGATTTTTAAGAAGTTTCACAAAGGGACCTCCATACTGTTTTCTTCCTTGCTTATGTTTGTATAGTCATTGTCAACTCTTACGTAATTGTTTTGAATTTTGACACCAAAATTGCTCCATGTTTTTTAACATAATCTCTTTGTTCACTCTCTGTTCAAATAAGATATGAAGATTATAGCTCTTGTGTATAGCATTGGGTTTTGTAGATAGCCTTCCCAACAACTGATAACCTCATTTTACTCTTAAGGGCATTCCTTTTTGCAAGTTAATAGTTCTGGGCAGCCAGATGGCAAAAATATTAACTATGTTTTCCCTACCATTTTCTGGCAATTCATATATTCTTATATTGTTTCTGTCAGATATGTTCTCAAGATTTTCCAGTTTGTCAAGAAGAAAAGTATTTTGCTTCAATAAAAAAAAAATATATATATATATATATATATATATATATATGTGTGTGTGTGTGTGTGTGTGTGTATATGTATATAAAATCAGTCTTTAACTCCTCTTCTTTTAATGCTCTGTCAGCATCATTTACAGAAGTACTGTGGCATTGTTGTGCCTTTAGTCTCAGTCAGCTCCTTTCTCAACGTCTCAGTCTGGTGAACAGTTTCCTTGAATAGTGTCCATTTTGCTCTGAGAGCACTCAGTCTTAAGAAATAAATCCTGAAGAGGTGCAAAGGTTTGCAGAATGTCCTTGTTAACAGAGGAATTAGTCTGTACATTGTTTTTCAACTACTCATTCTGCTTCACAGATGTAAGCCACCATCAGATGAGGAAAGAATAATGACATCATTCAGAAAGAAGCCTTAAATTATAACCAAGATTAATTAAATAGTCATATTTTGAACAGCTAAGCAAAAGTCCAGGCCAAATATGGTCTGTTTCCTTTGAACATACTGAAATTTTTAGGAACTTGAATAATCACGTATCTGCCTAGAACTAATGTAAGAAGATATCAGTATTATTGGTTCATGTTTCTGTCATTGACTGGAGCTTGGTTCTGCTCCATAAAAGGATGTTTATTGCATTTCATTATTCTCACACTTCATGTTGGTACTTCTTATTCAGTCTACTTGGCTCCAACTTTCAGTCCAATATCTGGCCCTTTGGCTTGATGTAGTTTCCAGATTTGTATATCTTCATTAAGCATGTTGCCTAATATCCACTTATCTTTACAACTGATATTTCCATGTTCATAGCTGGACAAATGTATTCTGGTGGCTCCAGTATGGGATTTTTTTTTTATATGGTCAACTTTTGGGGGTTATGTCTAAACTAATGCATGTAAAGTAAAAAAAAGGGCAGAGCCAGCAAACGTTGATCCAAGTAGATCCAAATTTATTGTGACAGGTTAATAAACCTACACATTTATGTTACAGATCGGTTTCGGTGGAAAAAAACACAACCTTCTTCAGTGTAAAACCACTGAAGAAGGTTGTGTTTTTTCCACCGAAACCAGTCTGTAACATAAATGTGTAGGTTTGTTAACCTGTCACAATAAATTTGGATCTACTTGGATCAACGTTTGCTGGCTCTGCCCTTTTTTTACTTTACAGAGTTTGCTTGAGGGCCGTGCATTTGCCCACCGGGCAGGAATCCTTTTTTGCTAAACTAATGCATCCCATTAGTCTTTCTGACTCCAGGGAGGGTCTGTGCCAAACATTCCCATCTTACTGTGGCACTACACAATCTTACAGACTCTGCCTTTACTTTGCTCCAAATTTTGAGCCTTATACTGGAGAAATTCTAGTGGTTACAGTAGTTCATCTGCATACTTTACACCAGTAGACTAAGCATCTTATAACCTCCATCTTCCTGTCTTGAATACAGAAATCATGCAAATGAATTGGAGGCAGTGGCTAACTCCATCATGTCTGTCAGTAAATGTGCTGTTCCAAGAGCTTCCTCTGATTCTGTTCCTTTCCAAAGACAGGTATTTGGTTATATAATTTTACTAGGTGTTGTCTCCATTCAGGGTGATCGGGCATCCTTCCAGTCCTTCATCCACATCAGCTTTTTGAGCTTGCTGGTGTTGCAAAGCTTACTCCATGTCTTCTCTGCCGGTGTTTGAAAGCAAGAAATGCATATTCAGAGTGACAACTCCATGGTGAAGTTCTAAATCAACAGGCAATGAAAACAAATGCAATTCTTTTGTGCCTCATTGTTAATGTTTGGGGCTGGGCTGTTTGTACTCCTGATTCTTATGATTAGAGTCTCCATCCTAAATTTATCACCCTTCTTCTGTCTATGGGGTAGTGTGGTACTGGCCTTTTTTTAAAGTAGACAGTGCAAAGTCACAGCTTTGTAAGGCAGGAAAATGGTCCAAACCCCCTTTCCTTCTTGTGGAGCAGGAGGTTCATATATACCTTTCTGCTGATTCATCTTCAGAGGATTCTTGTGAAGATCCTGCAAAGGAGTGGCTGAGTGATTGCTGTGATTCTCATTCCTTCAGCAGCAGGTATCTCAGACACCACTCTACCCTACACATGTTTAGTAATAACCCTGACGAAGTTTTTTGATGACCCCTTCACTGTCCCTTCTGAATATGCTGATGTGATGCATCTTTATGTTTTGCCTCTGAGGCTGTAATAATTTTATCATTTGGGGTTTTCAATAGGGAATAAAGAGTTCTTCTGTCAGCATGATATGATTTCAGCTGGACTGTATACTTAACAAAGCTTGCATTTCACTGTCTGGACATCTGTTATAGAATGTGGTCCATAAGTATTGTATTACTTCCTTGAACTGTCCAGCAATAGTCTGGCCTACTGCATGGTTAACTTCGACCTCTCTGTTATTTCAACCTTTCATGTCCTCCTTGAAAGAGGCCTTGGCCTTTCTTACTTTTGTTAAGAAATTTGTCTGTAGGCTGTTTTTCTTTGACTACCATTTCATAGCCTGCCCCCTTCATGGAGCTATCATTAGGATGTAAATGTTGTTATCAGCACCTAGTACTTCCACATTGTGTAGTCCTGTGTTACTGTGTTCTCAAGTTTTAGTCAAAGACCACTATACTTTTGGTGACATCACTTTTGCAAGTTGTAGATATGAATTTTAGGCCTTGTGGTATGAAGAACCCTATGTATGATATTCCATAGGGACAGGACTGTCCTCCACATGACTCTTGCTTTTCTTTCCTGTATTCTTTTGGAATTTACCTTTAAGCAAGCTAGCAATCTGCCAACTTAGTTCTTCACCCCACATAACTCCACACATACCTCTCAACTGTCCAAATTTTCACAGAATGTGTAGATTTTTGCCACATATTTTTGGTTTGTCCCTCATAAAATTGGTCGTTTTCTGGCAAACCATCATGGCTTGACGTCACTAAATAATGACAGATATTTCAGTTTTAGACTTCATAGCCTTCAGAAAATGCATGCTAATGTAACATCTGAGTTTATAAGGGCAATATTTTAAATCTGTTCCTGATTTTGGGCATTTGTTCCCCCATTATTTTTGGCTTTGTCCAGATTTTCTTGTGCTTTGAGGTTGAGAGGTTTGCCTCACAAACTGGATGTCATATGAGCTTTGATGTATTATTTTAGTTGTAGATTTCCTTGTCAGACTACCAAATGTCTTTTTAGCCTCCATTGTAGGTCCAGATCCAGGACTAGGTAACCTAGACAGTTGCCTAGGGCCTTTTGGCTGAGGAGGGGTTGCCACTGGCCAGGATGCTGCCACTACATTTTATTTTTAATTAAAAAAAAAAAAAAAAATCCTTTGTTTTTTTCAGCTTTGCAGCATCCTTCTTTAAGAATGCACTCTGGGTAGCAACACATCAGTGTGGCTGATGCATGCATATTTGTTGATGCTGCTTTTTTTCAGAGCATTCTTCTTTAAGAATGTACTCTTCATATCGACACATGGGTATTTCTTGCTGTTGCTTCAAAGTTCAAATTTCAGTTCCTTTTGCACAGATATTTATTGATGCTGCAATTGCTGCTTCAGTTCCACTCACGCAGAATGTAAAGTTGCTTACTTGGTTCCAGTAACCGTTCCTTTTTCTTCAGAAGAGACAAGATAGATGCCAGTAAGGTGTGTGTGTGTGTGTGTGTGTGTGTGTGTGTGTGTGTGTGTGTGTGTGTGTGTCAGAAAGGGGTAGGGTTTGTATGTGTCTGTGAGACACTGGTAAGGGGTAGGTGTGTGTGTGTTATGGATGGCAGGTTAGTTAATTAACATGCCGAGGCTCAAAACTGTACCTTAGTTACAGAAAACAACAGACTTGATCATCTACATCAGCTACCAATCTTTTTGCCTCATATTTTTGGTCTGTTCCTCCTAAAACTTGTGGTTGTCTGGCAAATCATTAAGGACTGGGGTCACTAAATAATGACAGGCATTTGGATTATAGGCTTTATACCCATTATAAAATGCATGCTGATGCAAAGCATGTTATTCCATCAACTTTCTAAGTTTACAAGAGCAGTAATTAAAAGGGTGTCCCTGATGTTAGGATCTTTGTCCCCCCATTGTCATAGGCTTTTTCCAGAGTTCTTATGCTAATAAGTTGAGTTTTAATGCGGTTTTCAAGAAACTGAATTTCAAGAGAAAAGAAGTTTTTACTGTTACTCGTGCCAAGTCTGTTTTCAATTTGCAACAGTTTTCTTTAGCAAATGACCATCAATTTGAAAATCGTGTTAGTAGCACAAGAGGTAGTATACTTGCCACTATGTCAAATGCTTTTTCTGCATTATGATCCACCAATAACAGTTGTATTTTCTTACATTCTGCTCCCCCTTGGATCTTCAGTGTTCTGTTAATATTGTCAAATGTTTGCCTCCCCTCCACAAAACCACACTGATCCATATCTGTCAATTTTGATATCACTTTTCTGATGGATCTTTACCCTCTTTAGGTATTACCATTACCACCACCTTCTTCCAGGATGCTGGTACTTCTCCTCTTAAAATAATGTAAAACAAAACCTTCCAAATCTTTATTAGTTTTTTTTACCTCCTAGCTTCTAAACTTCCACAGTAATACCCTTTATTCCTGGGGACTGTCCTGTAGATTGTTTAAACATAACCATTTTTATTTCATTGTGTCCTATCCTGTTAGTAATTGAGCCTCATCTACCTCTCTCCTTAGCATATTTAATTCTTCCATAAGCATTTCCATGTGTACCTTTTCTTGATTACCATAGTTCTCTGCTTTATATAAACGTTCATAACATTTTCAAAGTATGTCTAATACTTCTACTGGATCTCTTGTTATAAGCTCCCTAAGCTTGGGGACAACCCTTTCTACTTTCTGTTGCCTGAGTCATTGTGCTAAAAGTTTTTATGCTCTAGAATTATTATCAAAAAACAGTTGCGTAACCACAGTCTTCATATTATCGAGGTAATCTCTTATTTTTTGTTTAGCATTCTCCAATTGCTCCTTTTTTCTTGTTCTTAGAAATTCTTCCTGTTTTGCAATACTTTAACATTTGTCAGTCCCTCAAAATAATTCTTGTTACTTCTTGACCATATGTTCCTTTCCTTTATTTCTACCCTAGTTTTCAACTCCATTTTAAGTTTATCCCACTCACTAGCTATATTTTCAGAATAAATTCCTAGCATCTGCTTCTCTTTGCCCATATGGAATTTGCAAGCAGCCATATTTCTCTGCAGCTGAATGTCACTTCAGCCATGTGTTCCCAGTCAAATGTACCACAGGGAAATGTCTCATTGCCTAGGTGCCTTAACCCTGCTCAATTCTTTCCAGGTTCGTCTCCTGTAGCATAGCTTTTTGCACTTCACATTTTTTAATATAGTCCACTACTCTTTCTTTCTTATATTTATCTTTAAGACCATTCTGATTGAAAGACATTACATAAAGCATCATTTTTTATATAGTTATTACCACATTTTATGTATAACTGATTTTTTGTTAAATGTCTAGTTACACCTTTTATGTTACATGCATGTACTGTTCGGCAGGTTGATCTTTTATACAGTTGTTTCTTGTCATATCCATTTGAGCCTATGCCACATCTTACATAACTTTTTTTTTTTTGAAAGCACTCAAACAGAACAGACAACCCCCTACCCCCCTAAAACATATTAGCTTAACACGCAATACTGTCTACATCTTCAAATATTGAAGTTTTTGCTTCCTAATAAGAACAAAAGTTCTAAGTTGATAGCCACACTGACAGGTTAGAGTTAACAAAAAAGAAAATCATGCTGAGACACTTGGTACAGTCTCTGCTATTAGTAAGTGATGTTTGATTTTATCTGTCTGTATAGCTCTCCCAGCTGAGAAGACACTTGAATGTTTTCAGTAAACACTTTCTCCAAGCCATTTCATTTATCAATTTGTCTTCTAGTAACGTGCACAGCAGACACAAAACTGCTAAGGATACCTTATTTATTAGAAAAATAGCCTTATAATAACCAATATTACTTTTCATTTACATGCTTTCTAATAAACTTGTTACTGCATAATGTCTAGGGTCTTAACCCAATCATTTCCCTATGTAAGTGTGGGAAAAAGCATGCTGATTTTTCTTTTGTCATACTCTCTTAACCAGACCCCCCTCCCCCATTTTTTACATTGCAGTACCTACATTTCTTAAAACTGAACAAAAAAAATAGAGAAGAAGGGAGAAAAAAAGCACCTGTTTATATTAGTATCCCCACTGCATTTCAAAAACTGAGAAAACTTTACTTGTCTAATTGGTTTTGTCTTGTCTTTAAAGCCCTCGCAGCTGGGAAAACCTCTGATGGATTTCAGAGAACATTATGTCCTAGCCAATTTCTCTTTTTTTTTCTTTCCCTCAGCCAACATCCTTCCACCAGACAGTCTTCAGTTTCTTTTTATCAGATTGTCTCCATGGAGACAATGAGAAGGAAACAGACAGTTTCTCTTTATTAGATTGTTTCCATGGAAACGTGAAGACCAGCTGCTGACTTGCTACTAAGAATACATGCATTTGCTAGGAAAAAAGCCTCATAGTATTCAGTATTCTTTTTCAATTACTTGTCGTCTCTTAAAACTAAACAGTCTAAGGTCCTTAATACTGCTATTTCCCCATGCAAGAATGAAACAGAGCACATTAATTTTAACTTTATCATGCCTTTTTAGCCATTTTTTTTACATTGCATTGCCTTTATTTCTCAAAATTCTACAAGAAGAAAGAGAGAAGAGGAGAGAAAAAGAAAGACAGCAGTGCCCATTTACAGTCCCCATTATACTTAAAAATAGCATGCAAAGAAAACCATACACCACAAATACTGTATTATTAAGAAAAGAAAAAGTTTTCCTTACTTAGTTAGCTTTCTCCCATCTCTTCCTCTCCCTAAAGCATTTTTTCGAACATTAATGACATGAAGAGTCCCCCACAAATCCAAGAAATTTTGAAAAAGTCCAATATTTCCAGATCTTCTTGTTCTGGCATATTTCACAAATACAATTATTGCATTGTAATCCCATATTCAGTTGCTAATTTTACTACTGTTATTCTCCATCACCCAAATCCTGTGTCTGCTTCATTTCCAATGTACTCTCGATTCTTCTAGTTGACTCTCGTGCTGCCTTCTTCCTTCTCTCCAACATTTTCCATTGAAATACTGGAAAAGGCTTCCTAGGTGCAGTCTCTCTGTGGTCTTTCTTACCAGAAGAATTAGAAGAAGAATATCTTTCTGTTTCATGGCTCACTTCTTGTTGGACAAACGTTTGTGTTTTCTCCTTAGCATGCACTTCATCAAAAAATTATTTTTATCCCTCCAGGGAAGAATACTTTAAAGACAGCTGGATACAGCAGTTTGAATCTTACACCCGTGTCTCAACATTCCCTGATAGTGGAATGAATTTACTCCTTTTTTGCCTGGTGTACTGTGAGTAATCATTCTCCACAAACACTCTGCTGTCACCCACTTTTAGTATTTTTCCTTCTGCCACAGTTTTGTCACAGTCAACTCCTTCTGCTAGTAGAATTGCATCTTTACTATCAAAGGTCTAGATAACTTTCTTATAGCTAGGTTTGGAGCATGCACACAATGTGCCCTTTCAACTAACAACTCCTGCTGTGGACTACCAGTCCAGTTGCTTATTTGTGCTTTCATAAAATTAATGCAGTCTGTTCCTTCCAGCTTCTCCGATATAGTTGAAAATCTCTGGTTTTCCCTATGTGCTCTGCCCTCTAATTCTATTATTTTTTTTAAATATCTCTTCCTGAGCTGTCTTGTATTCAGCCAGCCTTTTCTTAATTTCAACCACTGATTTTTGCAGCTTTACATCTCATCTGAATATCTGTTTAAAGCTTCTTCCATTTTTTTCCAGCCTTTTGTTGGTTGTGTTGATATACTCCATCAGTGTTTTGTTTAGTTTAACCAGGTCTGTATGCAACTGTCTTATATCCTCCTGTAGGTTACTGGAAGTCATGTCTGAAGGTTGCATTGATGGTGTAGGCTGATTTTGTGTTTCTTGCGCATTTAATAAATTTTTAGGTTAAGTGCTGGCATAATGACTGCAATACTCACCATAGTCTGAAAGTTTTTTGTATAGTATCTCTCTTTATATTTGTTGTTTGATGTAACATTGGGCCATTATTGTTTTTTCCAGCTCTGGGAAGCTAACAAAGTTTATGGATCCTCATCTGTGTCACTGAAGCGTGAAGTGGATGTGTTATTTCAACATAATGACATCATTGTTTTGGCTCCTGACAGCAGAAACCAAGTCCAGGTAAATGTTTCATTTCCATTTTACTCCTGCACTGCTATAAGAACTTAGTAAAAGTGAACCCAGACAGTACTCAATGTATTTCATTTCAGCAGAGAATGTCTTGTTTTTCATCATTGACAAGCTTATATATTTCTTTCAACCCCCCCCCCCCCACCTTGCACTTCCTCTCTATTGTACACACACATTCATGTGCATTACATGTGTGTGTGTATTTTGGTGCCAAAACAGTTATGACTGAGTGTACCCTCTTTAAGCAAATGGTATATGCAGCTCCATATGGAAATATTAGCACTCAGAATGCCAACACACTGGGAAACAAATGATAAAAAATGTAGGAGAAGAGCAAATCCCAAACATTGCTGAAACTTTGAACTTCTTTTTCCAAAAGGGCAAGCATTGCAAACTCTGTATATATTGACTCCAAGATTACCATACCTTGGAGAAAGGGGAACATATCAAGAAATGGCCATCTCAGACTTAGTTTATTTAAGTCTGTCTTTTCAGCCATTCTTCCTCTGTGTTTCTAGTTTTGCTCTAGTGGTTCGCTGTGTTACAAATGGTTACCAGTCCATCCTATTCACTATGACCCAGTGCATACTATATCATGCTGTCACTGTACATCCACAAAGAAAGATAAGTTTTGTGGACCAGGCAAAGTTTTGTTTTTAATCCTGTAAGACAAGTTGGTTTTGCTGTGCTTATGACTGCCTTTTATCTTTGTATAGTGATAGCTGGCCCACATATACTATGAATCTCATTCCTCTACACAGCCACCCTCAGTGGTGCCAAAACTTGCTTTCAGTGTTTTGTTTATTGTAGCCGCCTTTAGCCTCGAGCCATCCTGCTGGTATTCATTAGTGTTTTGCAGTATCACGGTTTTATTCAGTAATGGCCTGTACAGTGTTTCTGTCATATTTGAAGCACATTACTTCTTCTTTTGCCTCCCCGGGGTACTGTTTCTTTCTGTCTCTCCTTTTTTTTAACACCTTTATTAAATCATCACTTAAGACATAGGCGAACATACTTCAACAGAAAAGAAAGCAAATAATATTACATTTTTTTCCATTTACATGCATTGGACATCACAAATCTTTTCTTTCTTTCTTTGTAATTATCATCCATCCAACATTATATAAATCACTCAGAACTGTGACCAGCAAGTAGATGAATGTTCCTGCTATACAAACAAAAGAGCACTTATAAAATTCATCCACCAGCATACACAGGAACCAAAACGGCAGCAGCTCTAAGCTTCTCGATTATATACAAATGAAATGAGAACGGTCTTAAAAATAAAAACCAAGAGCTTTAATCCATAAACAGTAAGCGCTTTCACCCATAGGCTTCTTCAGACTCTAACACAATCCATAATAATTAACTTTTTATAATGTCATAGGACTCCTGATAGGACAACTAATTACATGCGTCAAGCCCAACATAAACACTAATACATATTTAAAAAGTGTCTATGACAGAGTGAAAACAAAAATAAAAATGGAAATCAATAACAATAAAACATTAAAAACAGTAAATTTTACTAACCACATATACTTATAATTGATCTTAAATCCTAAAATACTACTTTAATTATTAGGTTTTTTGACCCGTCTCCTTAAGACAGGTTTAATTTAAACTTTGTCATTGAGAACAGGTGACTTGTCTGCCCTAAAGCGTATTATCCACTTCATTTCACTCTCTTGTATATAGTTGTCAAAATCTCCTCCTCTATTACTGGGTACAATATTTTGTATTACATAAAACTTAAAGTTATGAGACATCCCATACAATTTTTGGTGCTTACCTAGAGCGTTGTGGTCAGACCCTATACACATGTGATACACATGCTCCCTTATTCGCTCCCTAATTTGTTTACTAGTCTTCCCAACATAAAATGCTGTACATTGGGTGCACCTCGCTAAGTAGACTAATCCATTGCTCATACAATTAGTCATGGTGTTAAAAGTATAAACTCTCTTAGTTGTGGGATGCTTAAACTCATCACTTATAGCTATGTAAGTACACTGATTACAACCATTGCATGGTACGGTGTTAACTCCAGTTACTTGGTGGTGTAATTTATTCGTCCTGAACGGAGGATGACATAAAAGACGCTTAAGATTGGGCTTGTTCCTAAAAATAAAATTAGGTCTTTACCCCACCAGCTCACCAATTTCATTATCTAATAACAAAGTTTCCCATTGCTTCTCAATACTAGACGTAATAAATTCTAAGTCTTTGGTGTAAAAGGTTGAAAACCTAATCTGTTGTTTTTCATGCATTGCATAAGAAGTATCTAATATTCCTTGTTCAGAGAAGTAAGGTCTCGCTTTTGTCTCTCTAAGCCCACTAACCTCTGATAAAACTTGGCTAAAGACCCCTTCACTATACCCTCTATCCATAAAATTTATTCTAATTTATTCTATCCATAAAATTTATTCTAAGCTTTTCCGATTCTTGCTTAAACCCATCTACTGTGGGATTCAACCTCGACGCCCTCATAATCTGGCCTTTCATAACATTTCTGAATACAAATTTCGGATGCATACTGTGTCGATGCAAAAGCGTATTTCTGTAACACTTTTTCCTATGTACCAAAGTATTCAGTAGGCCATTATCCAACCTTTCTATATTGACATCCAGGAAGCAAATTTTAGAGGAAGAAAAGTTATAAGTAAACTTCAAAAAACTGGTCAAACTATCAGCCTTCCTAAAAAACTCCAAAAGTTCAGGTATCTCACCTCTCCAAATCAAAAAGAGGTAGTCTACAAATCTCCTATAAAAACCCACATATTTCCTAAAGTCCTCAAGCGGAAACAATAACTCCTCCTCCCAATCATATTATATAAATGCTGAATTCCTGCCTTCCCTTAAACCTCACTCCTCCTCCTCCTCCTTAATATTTGCATGTATTGTTCCCATAATCTCCATTTATTTCTGTAATTTGCTCCTTCCATTTTCTAAAGATTCATTTTCCAGCTTTTATCTGTTTTATAATATTTAATACTTCAAATACAGTTGGTTTAAACTTTGATTTCAATTATCTAGTTACTGCTTTTCTGGCAGCCAACAGAATTCAACTTAAGAAATTACTATGTCTAGGCAATTCATATCCTGTGTTACAGCTCAAAAATATCATATCCTTAGTTACAGCCTTTGCTCACCCAATATTTCTGATAGAATACTCATAGGTTCATACTAGACTGTCTGCCCTAGGGCATTTATAAGCCTAGCCAGAATGTGTTTGGCTTTCGCCACCGATTTTAAATTTATTTTGCTATGCCATTTTTCGAGGTTAGTATATTGTGCCTCTGTCTAACAGTGACATAGAAGTGATACCCGGGGAAAACCTACGATCTCCCATCCACTCATCAAGATTCCTCTTGAAGAGAGTCAATGAGGGACTCTGCCTAACCTGGACTGGGATTTTATTCCAGAGTGAAGGGAGCCTCTGGGTTATGAATCTGTCCCTCCAGCATGTCCTATTTATTTCAGTGCTGAGGTTCAAGTCTCTCGAGCGCATAGCTCGATGGGATTTGGATTTTCTGAGGTGCAGCATGTCCATTAATTCTGGGTTGGACATGGCTTTATACGTCAGGCACAGATCGCCTCTGAACAGGCGGTGTGCCACTGAGTAGAGCTGGAGTTTCTTTAACCGGGCAGCATATGGCATCTGTTTGAGCCCTTTGATCCTCTTGGTGAGGTACTTTTGGGGTCTTTCCAGTTGCTGCAGGTGTCTGGTAAGGTACATCCCAAAAGGGGCATTGTACTCAATTATGGGCCTGATGAGGGATGAGTAAAGAGGCACGATGACCTCCCCTGATCTAGATGTGAATCCCTTCATGATTAGGTGGGCTATATAAAATGTTTTTCTAACAACTTTGGCCACGTGGTTGTCAAATGAGAGATTGCTATCAACTTGGGTCCCCGGGTCCCTAATTACTTCTTCTGTACTTAATGGATTACCACCTATGTGGTAATTTGTGGGCACTTTGTTTTTGCCAAAGGGGATGACTATACACTTTTTGGCATTCAGCTTGAGGCCATGGCTCTGGCACCAGTTGTCTGTTTCTATGAGGCCTTTTTGCAGGATGCTTGTGTCGGCTGGCGAGTCGATTATGGCGCCCAGTTTGCAGTCATCTGCGAACTTGGTCAGCCACAGTCCTTCCGTGTTGGCCTGTACCTCCGAGAAATATATACCGAACAAGAGAGGTCCCAGGACTGAGCCTTGTGGGACACCACTTGTAACTGGTTTGGAGTCTGACATGGCTCCAGCAATTCTAAACATGTGGGTTCTGTCCTTGAGCCAGTTTGCAATCCATCTAGTGACATAGGGGTTTATATTTAAGCTGGTGAGCTTATCTATAATGCCCGAGTGGGGTATTGTATCGAAGGCTTTTGCGAGGTCCAGGTAGGCTGTGTGGACCACCTTCCCCTCGTCAATGGCCTTGGTGACTGTTTCAAAGAAATCAACCAGGTTTAAGAGGCAGGATCTGCCCTTAACAAAGCCGAACTGGGTAGGATCCAGTGTCTGTAGGTCCCCAATATCTTTACTTATGAGGTCCATGATGATCCTTTCCATAGCTTTGCAGACCAAGCTAGTCAGGCTTATGGGGCGATAGTTTCCAGGATCCGTTGAGGCACCACCTTTATGGAGAGGGACCACTGTTGCTGTACGCCACTCTTTGGGCACATATCCTGTATTAAGACTGAGATTGAACAGTAGTTTTATATTTGGGTTTAGCTCTTCTTGGAGTTCATGTAGGACGCAGCCCGGGACACCGTCTGGTCCCATTGATGCTGTGTTTTTTGCTTTGGAGAGGGCGGCTCTTACCTGAGCATCTGAGATGTTAGGGGAGCAGCACTCTGCTGGGATAGATATTTGCCCTTTTGGTGGGGGGGGGGAGAAGTTTGCGCTGAACCTGTCAGCTAGGATGTTGGCAATGTCTGTGGGTTCAGTGTATTTTTTGTCATTATGGACTAATTCTGAGCATATCTGGGAATTACCACCCAGGTTCCTAACATAACTAAAGAAAGCCTTGTGATTATCCTTAGTGTCCTGTGCAATTTTTCTCTCGAAGCTGGCCTTAGACAATTTTATGAGTGCCCGTAGTTTTTTGCTAATACTGATCAGTGATGCCTTCCCTTTTTGGGATTTTGCTCTATCATTTAGTAGCTTCCTCCTTCTATTGTATAGTTTGTTTATGGCAGGGGTCCACCAGACGGGACGTCTGCCTTTGGAGGATTGGGTCTTGGTTTTATTTGGGATCGCATGATCCATGCATTCCTGAAGGTGTTCATAGAATGCATTTATAAAGGATTCTGTGGTCTGGGCCGTATTTTCCACAGGCCCGGGGGCTTTAAAGGCTTCCACCTCGGTTTTAAGGAGTGTGAAATTTGCTTTAGAGAAGTTTTTCACTGTGGTTTTCTGGGCAGGGGGTGGGGTCGGGATGTGAATATCCAGTGAGATTAGTTTATGGTCTGATCTTACCAGTGAGGGATACACTTCTGGTCTGGAGCATAGAGTCCCCATGTTGGTAATGATCAGGTCCAGTATGTTTTCCCCTCTTGTGGGAGTGGTAACAAGTTGTTCCATAGCATTTGAGTTTATAAATTCTAGGAACCTTTGGGCTAGGGTGTTGGAGCTAGAGTAATGCTCCCAGTCTGTTTGGGTAGTTGAAGTCGCCCAATGTAATGGTGTTTGGAGAGACCTTCATATTTTCCAGTGTTCTCAGGAAGGCCGAGTGGGGTTCCTGGGTTTGGGAGGGTGGTCTGTAGCAGGCTATAAACTGGAAGGCAGTTTTACCCACTGTTAGTTGCACATGGATAGTGTCTGATGCTTCGTGCTTTGCCACCAACCTGGAGGTGTGGGTATCTTTGATGAATATCAATACTCCCCCTCCTTTTGTGGTTCGGTCCAAGTTTTGGGGCCGAAAAGCATGGTATGAGGTATAACCTGGTAGTGCTGGGGTGCTCTCAGGAGCCCTGAACCAGGTTTCTGTTACTGCACAGATATCGATGTTCTCCATGCTAAGTAGAGTTTCGAGTGCATGCATCTTGAGGTTTAGACTTCTGGCATTGAGTAGCATTACTCTTAGTTTCTTATCCCTTGTGATACCTATGGAGGTGGGTTTGTCTTTTGAGCCTTGCCTAAAAAAGGCACTATGGGGGTAGCAAGAGCCATTGCCAATATCTGAAAGCCCAGGGGTGACAGGTGCAAGCCGTCCCTAGTGAAGCATCATGGCTTGTCGAGCATATCATCCCAAGCTGACAAGCATTGGATCCCCTTTGAATGACACCAGTACTTAAGCCAATTGTTGAAATTGATCATCTTGTCTTCATATTGTGGCATCATTCTTGGTGAGGGTAAGATGCTACTCTAGGTCAGGGTCATACCGGCCTGGGCTACATGCTCAGAGAGCTCCTTTGTGTCTCTTTTCATGTAGTCCAGGGAGGTACGTCTCAGGTCATTCACACCAGCACGGACAATGACTGAGTCAAATTTGTACTTGCCTTGGAGTGACTTGAGTGCTTGTGTTATGTGGCGGATCCTAGCGCCCGACAGGCTGCTCACCGTGACCCTCTCCTTGTTCAGCCTGGTGAGCGGGACGTCAGTGTGCCTGACGATAGAGTCACCTATTACAAGTGTATCAGGTGTGTTGTTTAGTTTTAAGGGCTGTGACTGTTCGGCACACTGGCTTTGTGAGATATGTGTTGGACGTGTTTTGTTTTGGGGTAGCGGTTGCTTGGGTGTCTGCTTTGGAGGTCTCTGCTGCTTAGGCAGATCTTTATTTAGAGCCTCCGAGTATGTTTTTGTGTGATTATGTGTTTGGTTTGCTGTCGTGGTAGGTCTGTGTGAGACTGGAATTGTAGTGAGTGTGGTTTCCTTCTCCTCCAGACTGGTTATGCCAGTACTGAGTTGAGAGAGCTTAGCCTCCAGTTTGGCTATATGGTTGCATCTCTCACATGTGTTGGAATTTGTAGGGAGGAGGAGAGGGTTGTCTGTGTACATGAGGTAGTTATAACATTGCCTCAAGATCCCCAGATTCACCAGCTGGACTGGAGAGGAGATTGACAACTGACCTTTGGACATGCTGGAATAATATTGGGAATTCCTTAATAATTGAAAACAAGGGCCAGTGGGGAGTGAGGGTGTAGTGCTTTTAATTTTTAGTGCTGACTTATATAATTGCTTTAGTGAGCAAGTGCCAGGTAACTTAAGTGCAATGTGTTACAAGTAACTAAATGCAAAAACGACAAATAGTATCTTTCTTTCAAGTAAAACAAGGAAATAAGTACAGTAAGCAATGCAGATATCACTAGTGATCCACAGAAGCGCTGAGAAGCCGCGTATTAGGTGGAATTAGTGTTCCAGGGAAATAACAAGCAAACAAACAACAAGCATATAAACAAAGCTAGATTCAGCAGGCCTGGATCTAGTCTATGCTACAGCAAACAAGGTGTACCAATTTCAGTAAGATACAGTTCAAATATTCAGGCACTATAAACCTTTAACCAGAAATTCCCAGCTCAGCTCAGAAGGGCAGAGTCCAGCCTCTTCTATCACAAGAGTGCAGACCACGAACCTTCTTAATGTAAAATAACTGGCCTGAAGCCCAAGTGCTTAAACCAGAACTAATACACTTGGGACACTGGGCTCTCAATCAGCAGTTCCCAACTTAGAAGGATGAAAGCTACCTGTCCTGCCACCACAGTGCATGCCACAAACCTTCCTAATGTAAAACAACTGGTCTGAAGCACAAGTGCTTAATCCAAAAGACTTAGAATGATAGCTACACTTTAATCAAGTTACTACCAAGCAGTAATAAATACAATTGAATACTTTAGAGAATGTCTGGATTAGTGCTCAAGTTACACAAACAAAGCTAGATCCAACAGGCCTGAATCCAGTCTATGCCACAGCAAACAAGGCGCACCAACTTCAGTAAGAAGCAGTTCAGATATGCATGCACTATAAGCCTTTAACCAGAAATTCCCAGCTCAGAAGGGCAGAGTCCAGCCTGTCCTCCCACAAGAGTGCAGACCACGAACCCGCTTAATGTAAAATAACTGGCCTGAAAGCCCAAGTGCTTTAACCAGAATTAATGCTTTTAGAATAACAGACACTGAGCCCTCAATCAGTAGTTCCCAACCTAGAAGGATGTAAGCTACCTGTTCTGCCACTACAGTGCAGACCACAAACCCTCTCAGTGCAAAACAACTGGTCCGAAGCCCAAGTGTTTAAACCAAAAGGCTTAGAATGAGTTACACCAAGCAGTAATAAATACAGTTGAGTATTTTTAAGATGATGCAAAAGTAAAATAAAGTAGGTAGAAACACAAGTACAGTGAAAGCAGATGAAATTTTTTTTTTATCTGAACAAGTGCTGAGATCAAAGAAACAGATTTGAGTGCTGAAACTAGAAAACTGGCTAGTTATAATTAAAAAAAAAAAAACTAAGCTAGAAGGCTTCCCTCCAACACAGAAGGGCTTACTTCCAGTTCAGTTAATATTCCTTCAACACAGTTTAAATCATTTTAAATACTGTATTTTTTTTAAAAGAAGTGCAGATAAAGGTACTTAAATTCTCTTATACGTCCAGTTGAATACAACAAAGTTCTTAGCCGGCCAAAGCTGAGGTTTTTAAGCAGAAAATATTTCACACTGTACCACTTAAATAGGCAAGGACAGGAAATCAAAGAATGTGGCTACCCCCACACCTGTAATTACTAGCAAATAACAAAATTCAGCAAAAACTGACTAACTTCCAGTTCAGTTACTGAAGAGCAGAGTCAAAACTTCCAGTTCAGTTAATATTCCTTCAACACAGTTTAAATCAATTTAAATACTGTATTTTTAAAAAAAAAAGTGCAGATAAAGGTACTTAAATTCTCTTATACATCCAGTTGAATACAACAAAGTTCTTAGCCGGCCAAAGCTGAGGTTTTTAAGCAGAAAATATTTCACACTGTACCACTTAAATAGGCAAGGACAGGAAATCAAAGAATGTGGCTACCCCCACACCTGTAATTACTAGCAAATAACAAAATTCAGCAAACACTGACTAACTTCCAGTTCAGTTACTGAAGAGCAGAGTCAAAACTTCCAGTTCAGTTAATATTCCTTCAACACAGTTTAAATCAATTTAAATACTGTATTTTTAAAAAAAAAAGAAGTGCAGATAAAGGTATTTAAATTCTCTTATACGTCCATTTGAATACAACAAAGTTCTTACCCAGCCAAAGCTGAGGTTTTTAAGCAGAAAATATTTCACACTGTACCACTTAAATAGGCAAGGACAGGAAATCAAAGAATGTGGCTACCCCCACACCTGTAATTACTAGCAAATAACAAAATTCAGCAAACGCTGACTAACTTCCAGTTCAGTTACTGAAGAGCAGAGTCAAAACTTCCAGTTCAGTTAATATTCCTTCAACACAGTTTAAATCAATTTAAATACTGTATTTTTTTAAAAAAAAAGTGCAGATAAAGGTACTTAAATTCTCTTATACGTCCAGTTGAATACAACAAAGGACATATGTATGGCACCCAAGTATGCAACACAGTCCAGAAGGTTTAGGTTCTTTGTTTGAAAGTGATTGCATAGGTATTTTGTACCACAAGCAGACGCCAAAGAATTTTTCCTCGGGTAGACTGCAAATGTTGGAGGTGTGACTGGGAAGAAAGAGATAAGTGGGAGCATGTGTTTTTGGAATATAAGGAGTTGGCAGATTTCAAAAATCCCTCAGGGATTTTTGAAATCTGCCAACTCCTTATATTCTCAAAACACATGCTCCCACTTATCTCTTTCTTCCCAGTCACACCTCCAACATTTGCTGTCTACCTGAGGAAAAATTCTTTGGTGTCTGCTTGTGGTACAAAATACCCATGCAATCACTTTCAAACAAAGAACCTAAACTTTCTGGACTGTGTTGCATACTTGGGAGCCATACATGTGTCCTTCCATTCTTCTCTTATAAATTCCTTTTCCAGTTGCTCTTCCAAATAATTTCTAAACTCATCTGATTGATTTTTATAGTAATTGTGCAATATTTTATATGCCCTAATATTTATCCCTATTTACAGTAGCTTGTGTTCTGGATTCAACTAAAAACCCAACCAGAGCAGGTCTTTCACTTAAGACTCTCCTATTACTTTCTTTTTTTGCTTATACCTTGATATCAATCCCTTGTAAGGAAGGAGGTGTTTAGCCTGCAGTCCAAGCATCATCCTGGCTTCATCCCACTCTGTTATATTTCCCTCTCTAGCTATTTGTCCCAAGTCCTTCGTTCCTGTACAACTTTTCTGAACTAAATTCCAGCTTTATCTCGTCTTTGTTCTATACCCCTATGATCAGTCATCCCTATTGGCAAACTCTTCTTTATCCTTTCTTGTATTGGCTTAGTTCTTACAATTCTTTCTCTTACTTTATGAATATAACAGTTTGTATAGTTGTTATTATTCTCCTTTAGGATCTGCATCCCAAATCCCATTGCCCCTTTATTTCTTGAATGTCTCCCTTGCTTCATCATCACCCCTTTCCATTTTTGTAACTAACTGCTTGTGTTATGTATATAGGCCTTAATTGTGTGGCTCTAAAATATCCCTTCAAATCAGGTAATCAGAAATCATCTTCTGTAGAAAGGATCAACTTATGCCACATATCTATTGTCCTCTCATTCTTCCAGAAAAATTAGTCTCTTTATTAATTATTGTCCACAATGTCTCTTTTGTTTATTTAAAAATATGCCTGATCCTTATGTATAATTAAAGGAACAAAAAAAGTTTTGACTGCTTGCATCTTGCTGCCAATATCCATAAAACAGAGCTTTCACATTCTCAATTTTTGTATGATCTTTTGCTTTGTCTTGTTTCACATACCCTTAGCTGGCGCAATCGAAGCCTTTTTAATCCATACTCCAAAGTACATCATCTTATCATGTCCCCTTAAATATGGGTGTTGCTGAGGCAATTCTTGGGTGTGTAACATATTTTATGGTTATAGCCTTTCCTTTATCTTATTAGTTTTGTATCCTATAAAAGCTCTTTCGAATTGTTCCACAGCACTGAGATGTCCTTTAAGTAATTTATCAAGTACAAAATAATGTAATTGGCAAAGAAAGACAACTTTTCTTGATTACAATACTAATTATATCCTTGCATTTCTGAGTCCCTTATTTTCTTTGCCAGTGGCTCAAATATAAAGCAAATAAAGGAAAAAGAAGACATCACTGCCTGTTTCCTCTTTTCAAACACAACATAACAGAATGGAACTCTCCCACATTAATTCTTGTGTATGATCTTTCATATATCCTGCTAAACCTTATTGTTGTATCAGAGAATGCAACTGCTTCCATTGCTCTACTTGTAAAATCCCAACTTTCTCTGTCAAATGTTTTCTTTGCATCTCAGATTTTGCTTCCCTGTGGATCATCATTCTATTAATGTTGTCAAATGTTTGCATTTTTTCACAAAATCACATTGATCCATGTCAGTCAATTTTGGAAACACCTTTGCCATTCTTTTAGTTGGCATAGGCACTTTTGTAAACATGGTTTAAAACCAAAATGTGTCTTTTTTATGCTGGTTCTGATGGGTCTTCACCATCCTTAAGTAATGTAGCCATCACAGCTTTCCTCCAAGATGTTGGCCCTTCTCCCCCTTTTATAATACTGTTAAAGTCTTCCAAATCTTTATCAGTTTCTTTCTTCCTAACTTCCATACTTCTATGGAAATACCATCTTTTCCTGGAGACTTTCCTGAAGATTAATTATACATCACTATTTTTGTCTCATCCTGTCCTGCCTTAACTGTTAGTTGTTGAGCCTCATCTACCACTAACCGTGACATAATTAAGTCTTCCGTAAATATTTCCACTTGTGCTCTTTCTGGATTTCTACATTTTCTGCTTTATACATATTTTCATAAATTTCTAAAATATTTCTGAAGCTTCCACAGGATTACTGGTTATTTTTTTTATTATAATATAGCTAACTTTGGTAACAACCCTTTCTATTTTCTGTTACCCAAGTCAGTTGTGATAAATGTTTTTGTGCTCTGGAGTTGTCAAAAAATAGTTGCTTAACAGCAGTCTTTCTAAATTCATGTATAATATCCAGATACTCCCATATTTTCTCTTTAGCACAGGGCATTTGCACCTCTTCTTGATCTGTGAGAGTTCCCTTGTTTTGCAGTACTTTAACCTTTATCCTTTGTCAGCCCCTGTAATAATTCATGACTTCTTAATCATATCTCTTTATGTTTTATTTCTAACCTGTTTTTAAATTCCATTTTCATCATATCCCACTCACTAGATATAACTTCTGAAGATATTGTTGTCTTCCCTATTAACTCTTGAATAATTTCCACTTCCCATTCGTTACAGTCCTCTCTCTTTAACAGATAGGTGAGAAAGTGCCAGTGTCTCATTTTTATTTCTTTACCCTGCATTTTTATCTTGGTTTGTATTGGTGCGTGAAATAGCTATTGGTTGTGTGTTGAAGCTTTCATTTAAATGCAAATGTTCATATGAAATACAATTTCTATCTAGCCTAGCCCAATTATTGTACCTTGTAGAATGTGTCATTTCTGACTTGAGTTCTTACTATTGAATTCACATCTTCCATTCCAAATATTTTCATAATTTTTTTCTGAAATGTACCTTCTTTTTTATTTCTCTTGTTAGACAAATCAAGTTCCAGTCCTCACCGATAAGTAATATTCCCTACTGAAAGCCGGTTATTTCTTCCAATATTTTCTTAAACTCAGTGAACAGTTTTTGGTGGAATATAAATACATGCCAGCATAATCCTCTTCCCTTGCCAATAGTCCCTTACTACCATAAATCTATTGTTTTTGACTTTTTTTTCATCTTCTATCACTGTTGGAGCCTCTCTAGGAATTATTGTAATTACTTCCCTTTTCATTTGTCTCTGATATTCTGCTGAATATCCATCCTAAAATCCTTTCTTTGTCAATTCAAGTGCCATTTTTTCCCAAATACATATCCTACAGCATTGGTATTTACACTCTGCATTTCTTAATCTAATTAATTATTCTTTTTCCTTTTAGACTATACCCATAAGGTCATTTACATTCCAAGACGATATGCTTACTATAGCCATTATGATAAAATGCTGTTGTTCCCACCTATTATACATGACCATTTTTTGAATGTTTATTTTCACTTATGTGTGACATGCTTACACTAATGTTTGGCAGACTGTCTTTATACAGTTTTCTTCTTATCTCCATGTTAGTGTGTTACATTTTTCAAGACTTTTTTTTCTTTTAATGAAAACCCTCAGACAAAAAACTAAGTGCATTTTTCAGAACATCTTCATCCTCATTAACTTAAACACACAAAACTATATACATTTTCTAAAACTGAAGCTTAACCTTCCAGAAAAGAACTGTTGTCCCATGTCAAGAGCTGCACCTACAGACATTATGTAACCTAAAATTAAGGCTATTCATGCTAAACTAAAGTGCATGTTACATCCTGTGTTCCCACTTGCACTGATTGCTGTCTGACCTTTTCTCATCTCTGTTCCTCTCCCAGATGTGAAAAACAGCTTGTATGCTTTCAAAAAGCATTAACTTTTTATGACTAAGAAATAGATCACTGGCTGTCCTTAAATTAAACTAAACTATACACACTGTTCTATTAATTGCATTAAAGTATTAAAGCTGCTAGGGAGGCTTATTTCTCTTATCCACTTCCCATAATTTCAAACTTTATTTTTTCACTGAACTGCTTGCCATTGTGCATTTAAATTTTTCATTTCCCCACTGCAAAGATGTTCAAAACACTCAAGATTAATTACTTGTACCCACAGATAGTTTGTCTTCTTGGAGAAGTATATATAGTCTCATATTAGACTAACGACCACCAGGGTCTTTGCAAGCCTTACTGCGCAACTGAACCCATTTTTGTCCCAGAGTCCCTTGGACACCTATATGATGGGGTATTCTAGCAAAGAGGTAGCTAAGGGTTACGTGTGTATGGAGGGTATGTTAGTTGGGGTCCAGATTTCCATCTACAGATGTTACTAGATCCCTGACTGTTGGGCAACTTTTAGGGGTGCTTTATCAATGAAGTAATTAGCTTGGGTCAGCAGTGAATCTTTGTAAATTTTACTCAGAACAGGATGTACTGCTGCCTTCAGCTGTATACCTCTTGTCTCCCGATATACATTTGCTAATGGAAAAAACAAGCTAATATCCTTGCAGATGCAAGAAACTTAACATTGTTCATGGCTTTCATCATTTTGTCTTATTTTCAAAGCCTTCTTGTTTACAAAAAACATGTGCTTACAGTTTAAGCCAGAGATATTAATCTAGACATCCACTGCTGTATAAATAAAAAAACATATCTTAATTCTGCATATAATATAACTAGTGCACTTTTATACCTATAGTGATTGGGACTTTTGACTATGCTTTTCAGTATAATGACATGCAGTAATTACTTTTTATCCAAAGACAGAAACTAAGTTGCACATGGTGTTCATCAAAACATGTACAAAAAAAGACTAAGCAGTCTTAGTATATGCAGTCAGGGCAGGTGATTGAACTGATAAGGGTGAGAGCTTGGACTTCAAATGCATCGAATACATAAGTGATGCAGAAATGAAAAAAAAATGTTTCAATAGAACAAGGGTGGATTGTTCCCCTGAGATGTTTACACACAGTCTTTTAGAAGGTTATCTGGAGTGCTTGTGGCTGGACTTTGAGAAAAAGATTGTTTAGGGGGTGTTTAGTTGCACTTGATAACAGGAGGTTCAAATGTACTGTGTGTCTAATAGAAGATAAGAACTGCATGACATGAAACAGTACAGTTGTGTAAGAACTTAATATAACAGTAGCTGTCCTACTGGTGTCTGTTGCAGTATTCCAGAACTGATGACTTATTTCACTGAGGTAACCTGATGTCTCTCAAAACCTTCTGTACGCTCATATGTCTGGCATTGGGCTACATAAGCAGACGTAGGAGCACAAGATCCTTAGACTATCTAAACCCAGGAGATCCTGGAGAAGCCTATGTATATAGAGCTAATAAAAAACAAGTTCAGCTAAAAGTAGGGGAACTGCTTCCCCTTTAATTGATAGGGTGCAGAGAGATTAGTACAAAAAGCACAGAATAGGGTTAAGGGATGCAGAACTGCACCAGTGATCATAGGACATCTATTGTTACAGCATGTTCTTACACAACTATACTATGTTTCCTTAGATCACTATTGCAGTGTTCCAATACTGATGGGTGATTCCCAAAGCTTGGAAGTTAGATAGGGTGGATGGGCTGGAGACAGCAGCTGTCTACTAATCCCAGGAGTATGGATCTGGCAAAAGAAGTCAGTAATGTAGGAAAGGCATCCACTGTGTATTTTTTTTTTGGCAAAGGTGTATAGTACACAGAGGACCAGGTGGCTGCTTCCAGAATGGCTGAGTGGAGTCCGTGCCAGTGAAGAAGGCACCAGAGGAGGATACTGCTCTGCTGAAGTGTGGTTTCACAGGTGAAGACAGGGAATTGTCATGGTATGAATTGTATAACAAGTGGAGATGGATGTTGAGATCCTTTTGTAAAGTGTCTTTTAGATACTAGGTTGCCCATCTTGCCTTCGTGTAAGGAAGCAAAAAACTGTCCTGTTTTCCTAATGTTTTTAGTCTTATCAAGGTAGAATCTGTGTTGTCTGTGCACATCAGAGAGTAGAGAAGCCTCTCACACCTCTTCTGTGGGTTTGGAAATAAGATTGAAGTGAAGGATGCCCTTTAAAAAACTGTTTGACTTCAATTCTTGAGAGCAAGAGGGGATTAAGAGGGATACAGGCAGAAATGGCAAACAAATGTACCTTGATAGAGGGATAGGCTAGTCCAGTTTTGAGTAGCTCACACCAGTAGGACAAAACAAATTGTAGGGACCTCCGTCTAGAGAGGGTCCTTGTTCTTCTTAAGACATCAGATTAAAAATCTTTTTCATTTGGAGATGTAAGACTTTATAGTAGTAGATTTTCTAGTTTCCTGAAGCAAATCCTCAGAAAACTGGTGTCTAAAAGGAATTAAAATCCTGTCATCCACAATGTCAGGTTGAGAACCTTTAAATTGGGATGGAGCAGACAGCCATTTTCTGTGGGAGTAAGTCCACCTTTGGGGTTAACTTGTAATGATGGCCCTTGTCTAGTGGAAGAAGAAGGGGGAGCCAGTGAAGCCTGCTCCAAAACGGAGTTGCCCACAAGATGTTTGGTCGGTATTGTTGGATCTTCAGTATAAACCGCAGAGGTTGGTGGGAAAGGCATACAGGAACTTCTCCTCCCAGCAGAAAGATATGATGTCTATCCTCCAGGCCTGGGGGTAAGGAGTCCTGGAACAAAACAGTTTGAGCTTCCTGATGTTCTTCGTGTTCCACTGTTGCAGTCATTACATTTGGGTAATCTGCTGGCAGGCTGCCCTCAGTCGGCCTGAATAACAAAGTCTTGGGTCCTGCGTCGGTTGCTGTCTCCTCTTCCATGATGTCAGGGGTATAAAACATGCAGCCGATGCCATTTTATTCAGTCTTTCTTGCCGCGCGGTGCCCGAAGCAGTTCGCAAGTGCCGGTCGGCCGACTCCTGAAATTTTCACATTCAAGTTTCAGAACAGAAGTCTTCAACTAAAGCTAAGTACCCATTGGGGAAACTTTTACTTGCTCCTTAGCGATGTCAGTAAAAGTTAATAATTGCATTACTTGTGGGAAGCAAATACCTCATAAGGATTTTCATTTGAACTGTATTCCTTGCCTAGGCCCAGATCATAACGTGCCTTGCTGTCGGTTTTGTGCTAGATTTAACCAACGCACTATTAAGCGTCTGTATATTTTTGCTTCTAAATATTTTGGATCAAGATTTAATTACCCTAAAATGTCATTTGTTAGCAATCCAACTACCGGAGTTCACAAAAAAACGCAAAGAAAAAGACAGAGACAAACCGTCGAGGTCCAAAACCGACGACGAAACTTCTCCTAAGCCGGTTCGCCGGTACTCAGTGAGGTGCTTTTGCAGCCCCTGATACCCACTACTTTTGAGTCACAGGCCTCTACCAAGACCCATGTGGAGTCCGATATGCTGCGAGGTTCTCAAGAGTATTGAACCTGCGGATGTCTCTCCCTTTGATGGGTCCGGAGCCACTGAGCAGGCACCGGCTTCTGCGGGTGTTTTCAGGCCTCAACATTTTTATATAAAACCGACGCCTGCCTCAAGAACAAGATCAAAAACATCTTCTATGTCTAAAAAAATGATGCATAAGCCACGTGCTCAGGGTCCTATGCCTAAAAACAGATGATCAAAATGCCTGAAGACTAATTACCTTGATCAGGGGGTTCCCAACCCCCCCCAACCCCCTGCTGAGAGACCTAGGCAAGGCACTGATTATGAATCTTCAGATCAGGTTTCCATTTCTTCTGATTCCTCTTCTGAGCAGGAATTTTCTATTCCACCCTATGAGGATTCTGATACAGAATAATCCATCCCATCTGCATCTCCTCCTGAGGATTACTCTTTTGGAGAAACCTTGCAAACTTTAAGGGAACATTTTCACTGGAAGAGTCAGGATTTCTCGGAATCTAAAAAGAAGCTTAGGGATTTCCTCCTCCCTCAACATAGGCCTTTGGCAATATCTCCTGTATTAGGCATTGTGGATGATGTGTTTTTGGAATCAAGCATGTCTCCTGATTCCCTACCTCCAGCTCCTAGTAAGCCAGACCAATATTACAGGGTTCCTGACTCCCACAAATTTCTATTCAAACATCCTGCTGCTGATCCTGAGACTATTTCACAGGGTCCCAAAGGTGTAAAGGCCTCTACATCCAAAAATCCTTCCCCCTCTGATAGAGATTCCAAGGTGCTGGATAGATGGGGAAAGAAAGTTTATATGTCTGCAACCAATTTGGGCCTTAAACTGCCAGTTTCATATGCTTAAATATCAACAGCATGTTATGGGCTTATTGAAACATTAAATTCTGTTGATTTCTGATTGTGTGGAAAATAAAGAATTACAGGAATTATTGCATTCAGCAGAACAGGTTAGAAAGCATACTTTACAATATGGTTTTGATTCCTTGGAGGCCTCTTGCAGGGCCGCAGTTACTGGATCTGTGATTAGAAGGCATGCCTGACTCAAGGAGCAATATATCTGCCTGATCATGTTAAAGATAAATTGTTGGATGCCCCCTTACAGCATAATACTCTGGTAATAAGGCAGAAGAGGTTTCAAAGAAAATGAAGACAAAGCTAAATATATGCAAACTGTAAAAGATTTCTTACAAGTGCAGCCACCCAGGTTCAGTAGGCACTGGCCTAATAAAAATTGGTCCTTTCCTGTGTCAAACAGAGCCACTCAAGGTAAATCCAGGCGTTTAAAAGGCTGTAGATGCCAATCACAGGGTTCTTACAGGTCAAAACAATGGGGTGCCTCCACATCCAAATCTGGAGGAAACAAAGCACAACCCTACAGTAAGCAGTCTCAATGACTTCCCTCTACCTTCACCAAGCACGTATCTTTTGGCAGCCCCCTTGGGGAGAAAATTAGCACTTCATGCTCAAAATTAGCAGTTAGTTACCCAGGACAAGTGGGTATTAAACATAGTATCCCAGGGGTACAGATTTAATTTCTATACTTTGCCAATTCCAAATGGTTGGCCAGATCTGCCACAAAATCAGTGGGCAGAGGCTCAGAAACAAGTTATGTCCCTCATGGATATGGGGGCTATTCAACCAGTACCAGAAAAGGAAAAAGGACAAGGTTTTTATTCAAGACTTTTCCTGGTACCCAGAAAAGACAATGCCTGGCATCCAGTACTGCACTTATCGATTTTGACCATGTTCGTGGACATTTCAAAATGCTGACTTTACAACAGCTACTGCCTATGCTGGGCAGGAATGCTTGGTTAGTGACTCTAGACTTAAAAGGCATACCTGCATATCCCAATAAGGGAATTGTGCAGAAGATACCTCCGCTTCAAGGCAGGTTTTTTGCATTACCAATTCTCTGCACTGCCCTTTGGCTTATCTACTGCACCCAGGGTCTTTACAATGTGCCTGGCATTCTGCAGACAAAGAAGCATACAAATGTATCCTTATCTGGACGACTGTCTCATTCAAGCAGAGGATAAGGACACTCTTCTTCAACATCTGGTGTTTGTAAAAGGGCTTCTAACATGCCTAGGGTACACAATAAACTAAAAGAAATCCCAGTTGGTACCCTCTCAAATAATTACACTCCTGGGTACAAGCTTGAATACAGCTGCCCAGATGGCTTACCTTACGCCAGACAAACAAAGGCAACTGACAACATACTTCAAACAAATGGCAACAAAAACCCAGTTATCTGCAAGACAAATTCTGCAGGCTTTGGGGTTCATGGCATCCTGCATTCTACTAATTCCATATGCAAGACTGCATATGAGGAAACTTCAATGGTACCTAAAAAGTTTATGTAGTCAACATTGTCACAGTATAGAAACAGTGATTCTTCTCATTCCCTGCCTACAACAGGAGTTTCTTTGGTGGGCACAGACATGTCACCAAAACAATGGACTGTCATTCACTCTACCCCCTGCCACCCAAACCCTAACTACAGATGAATCAGACTACGATTGGGGGGCTCAACTGGCAGGGAGATGCATTCAGGGCAAATGGACCCCAAAACAAATGCATCTGCATATCAACCAGAAAGACAGCATTCAAGGACTTACTTCATCCAGGACAACTACTGATAAAGATGGACAAAACCATGGGTATGTGGTACATAAACAAACAGGGGGTACACATTCCTACCCCCTTTGCAGACTATTGTGGAACATAGCTTTGACTTACCAAATACATCTTCAAGCGCAATTCTTGCCAGGAAAACAAAATACTTTGGCAAACGACCTAACCAGAAATCTTATGGACCTGCATGAGTGGAAACTGGATCCACAAATCTTCAGCATGTTAACACAGAAATGGGGGAGCCCAGACATAGATCTATTTGCCTCTCCCCAAAATTTATCAACTGGACAAATTCTGCACAAGGACTTATCACAGACAAGCATGGAAAGTGGATGCCCTATCCTTCAGTTGGAAAAACCTATCAGTCTATGCCTTTCCCCCTCTGCCTTTTCTCTACAAGGTCTGACAGGAAAAACCAAAAATGATCCTAATGGCTCCGGACTGGCTTCGCCAGCACTGGTACCCAATTCTAAGGAGTATGTCTCAACTCTGTCCTTGGTACTTGCCTCAAATACCTCATCTACTGTCTCAGCAGAACAGTCAAATTCTGTACACGGCTCCAAACTCTGAACCTTGCATCATGGCTGATCATTTAATTATTCAAACACCACCTCTCAGTAAATCTGTGATGGATGTCATTTTGGGAGCCAGAAGGCCTAGTACTAGAAAATCTTATGCTGATAAATGAAAGAGAGTCTGTGCTTGGAACCAAGCACAAGGAACGGACACAGCAAAGCCCAATATTCCTCAGATTTTACAATGTTTGACTGAGATACTTGACAAGGGGCCTATCTTTTTCTTCAATAAAAATCCATACCTCTGCCATCTTGGCTCATTACAACATGGAGCCTCCCCTCTTTTCTCATCCTCTGCTTAAACAGTATCTTAGAGGGGCCAAAATTTTAAGGCCTCCCAGAAGATCACCAACTCCTGCATGGGACCTCAATTTTGTGCTGGAAAAACTCACCCTGCCTCCTTTTGAACTAGCAGATACTGCGGATATAAAATGTTTATCTTGGAAAACAGCTTTCCTCTTGGCAATCACTTCAGCAAGAAGGGTTTCAAAACTACAGGCTCTCATGGCTGTGAAGTCTTTTATTACATTTTACCCGGACAGAGTGTCCCTCAGGACTGATCCTTCTTTTATGCCTAAGGTGGCATCCAGTGTGGCTCTTAACCAAACAATTCACCTGCCAATATTTTACCCAAATCCGCACAAGGGGGAGCGGATTCTGCATTCATTGGACGTACACAGACAACTAAGATTCTACTTAAACAGGACCAAATCTCTAAGAAAGTCTGAGCAACTGAGGATCTCTTGACCCACAAACAATAAGCTGGTTTACATCCTATCTAGAAAATAGACAACAAGCAGTACTCTGGGACAACAATCTCTCCTCAACTATTCCTGTAAACATTGGAGTCCCTCAAGGCTCTATTCTAGGCCCTCTTTTATTCTCCATTTTTACTAATAATCTCAACACTATCTTTCCTAAAGCCACCTGCATACAATACGCCGATGACTCAACTTTAATCTGTACAGCTAAGTCATCAACCTCTCTTTAGACCTTGACTCAAACAGTATTTAATACTGTAGAAACATGGTTTACCCACCGTTGCCTCCTCTAAAAAAACAAATTACTGCTTTTCTCTCCCACCCAAAAATCACCAGAAATCAACTTTACAATTACCTCCAAAGATGGAACTACAATTACCCCAGATACTAACACACGTCTCCTGGGTATAACCGTAGATAATAAACTTAGCTATGACATCCATATCAATAATACCATCCAAACTGTCAATAAAAAACTAGGCTCCCTGTATAGACTCAGATCCTACCTCACACCAGTAGTGAGAACCTCTATTGCCCAAACTCACCTCATCTCTACCCTTTTCTATGCTTCTGCTATATACACCAACCTATCTAAATACAACATAAACAAACTGGAAACTAGCTACAACAACATAGCCAGATTTGCCACAGGGAACCCTTTCAGAACCCACCACTGCCATAAACTTAAACAACTAGGATGGTTAGAGCTACAAAACCAACTATTGTATTATCAACTTATCACACAAAAAATTCTTCATCACCCAAATAACACACCAACCCTCACTAACCTGATCACCCCTTATAAAAATCTTTCAACACTTCGCTCTGCTAACAAACTACTAATTTCTAATGTCAAACCTAATAACAAAGCAGGGGACTCAATATTTACCAATACTGTGGGCAAAATTTGGAATAACCTTCCTATTACACTCTCATCAACATCTCTCTTCAAGAAACACCTAAAAGAACACCAGCAACTACGCTGGCTCTGTCCCTGTTCAAAACCAGACTGAATCATATTTCCCCTTGCAGTATCCCCATCCTTCCCTGCTATGACCTCCGTGTAACTAAACTCCTCAGAAGTCACCTGTATACTATCTAGTGCTTTGTTTTGTTCTTTCTTCTCTCATATATTTCCTTCTATCCTTCTTCTTACTTTCCCATATGACTCAGTATCTCTGAACCCTGGTTTTTCTCTTATACTTTTGCCATGTCCTAGTTTCCCTGTGCCTTTATACTCATTTCTTAATCATAACTAATTTTTTATATCATTTCTCTATCCAATTACTTATCCTCTCGTGTAGTAATTCATATAAATATGCTTTTTAAGTAGTGCAATTTTGAAGTACTGTAAACTTGTTTTTATCTATTGTATTTTTAACTACTGTTTTTATGTAATTTTACGTAACTCGGAGCTTATCTCCCTGGGCCTCTACTGAAAATGGATATGTATCCAGCTAGACTAGCCCAGTCAACAAATGTAAAATAAATAAATAAATAAAAACTACTGGTGGCATTTGCTGCAGGATCAGAGGGGAAGGCTATATCAAAGCAGACTATTTTTAAGTAGATAAGCCACTGCATTCGTTTCTGCTACTTGCATCATGGTAAACCTGTGCCCAAGGGGATCAGGTCACATTCCACCAGGGCTGCGTCTACCTCAACAGCTTTTCTCAGAGGGGTTCCAACCAAAGACATTCTAGAAGCTGCTACTTGGAGCTCTGTTCATGCCTTCACAAAGCATTATTATTTGCCTCTCTTCTCCAAATCCAGTGCAGGCTTTGACACTGCAGTTCTTGGGCCTTATAGCCACTCCTAATGCTATTTAGTTCTATCCTCCCGTCCATAGCTTTGGGATTCTACCCAAATGTAATGACTGCAACAGTGAAACACGAAGAACATAGTATGGTTGTGTACACTTACCATAAATGTAGATGTTCGAGTGTATTCACTGTTGCAGTCCAGGTTACCCACCTGCCATCCCCCTTTTCTAAAACTTCTCTTTCCTTCACTATATTCTAAAGCCTTTGTGGTGTATTTGTTTTTAGATGAAGGTAAAGTTTATGTTGCTAAAAGTGCATTTACATATATTTCTGTTTATATATATATATATATATATATATATATATATATATGTGTATGTTTTTTTTTCCCTCCCCATTTGGGGGGCACCTGACATCTGAGGCAAGAAAAACTGAATAAAATGGTGTCGGCTGCATGTTATATACCCCTGACGACCTGACATCATGGAAGAGGAGACAGCAACTGACGCAGGACCCAAGACTTTGTTATTCAGGCCAACTGAGGGCAACCTGCCAGCAGATTACCAAATGTAAAGACTGCAACAGTGAATACACTCGAACATCTACATTTATTGTAAGTGTACACAACTGTACTTTGAGTGCAGGCAAACAAATCTATATGAGGAATACTTCATCTGTGGACAATGTCCAGGAAGACCGCTCTGTTTAGCATCCATTCATGAAGGTCTTCCATGGACCTTCTTAGACAGTCTGCAAGCATATTGACATTGGATGGACTGTAAACCACCTATATTGACAGATTTGCTTGTATAGATTGATCTCATGCCAGAAGACCTGACCTACACATTTGGTGGGAATTGGTCCCCCCGTCTGTTGATGTGCCAAATAACTGTGGTGTTCTCTTTGAGAAATCATGAGAGGCTTTGGGTCCAATAGTTGAGAAAACACCTGAAGGGTTGAAATAAGTTCTTTGACATTGATGTGCTGCTCCTACAGCAATGTCCCTGAAATGTAGAGGAGGCTGTCCAAACTCTCCAACCAGGTCTGTTGCATCTTGTGTATTTCCTGGTTAGGTGTGATGGGTGGAAGGGGTGGCCTAGATTTAGTTGGATTTGAGAAATCTGCCCTGTAACTTTCTTCAGGGTGCAGCGACCATGAAGCTTTCAGATACCACTGGAGCTTTCTCATGTATAGCTTGGCAGATGGTGCCATAGAAATGGTTGCTGCAGTGTATCCCAGGGTGCTTAAAATTTCCATTGTAGGAGTAGTCTGAAAGGGGAAGTAGGGACTAGGATAAAGTTGCGAGGGACTGAAAGTTCTCCTGGAGAAGAAAGTCTTGTCATCATACAGGTGTTCATTCTTCAACCCAAGAACAACAGAACCTAGGGAGGCGTCAGAGAAGATTTCTGGAGATTGAGGATGAAATCCAGTCTTTCCAGAATTGAGATATTGAAACTGAGATGCAGCCATAAGGTGTCATGTGAGGAAGCATGGATAAGGTCATCCAGCTATAAAAAAACTGTATTCCCTGATTTCTGCAAAAGGCAGTGGCTGGGACGAGGTACTTTGCTTTAGAGAACTGAAAGTGTCATGAAACTGCAGAGAACCTGAGGATGTTTTAACAGTTGGAGTAAATGGGGAGTTTGCAAGTATGCATCATTCAAGTCTAGGGAAACTAGAAAGGCTTGAGGAAAGATAAAAAGGAAGAAGAGTTGTAGGGTGAGCATCTTAAAAGGTGGTACCTCCCGAAATGTGGGGTGGGATAAGTCCAGAATGGGCCTTCAAGTGCCCTCTTGTGGGGACTAGAAAAAGTCATGAATTAGTCTCTTCCTAGGTGCTGATGAGGGACTGGCTCTGTGGTGTCCTCTTTAAGGAAGGGCCTGTAAGAGAAGTGGAAGGAGATGAACCTGACTTGAAGGGGTGTTCCCCTAAATGATGGAAATTCCCTCCAATGCATGTTGTAATTGCGTCGAATGATGGATGATACCCTCTTGTCTGTAGTGATAAATTCCCACCCTGGAGGGGACAAAGTTGCTCTTTTTGACAAGGAAATTCCTGCACTGAGGAGGGAGGGTGGCAGCAAATATGCAGAGGCTGACGAGCCTGGATATTGAGGATTTCCAGATTTGGAATCCTTGATAGGTTTGTAATGAAATCTTTCCCTGGGTTCTTTCCTGCCCTTCTGAGAGGGCTTCTTATCCCTGCAGACAACGAAAGTGGGCTTAGCAGGGTGCTTTCTTTGATACTTGGGTACTGACTTAAAAAAATTCTGTTAAGTACTTTGTATCATTTTACCCTTCCCTTAAAAGTTCTTGTAATATTCTGTTGCACAAGGTCCAAGTAAGAATTACCCTGTGAAAGTGGAATCTAAAAGTTTGGCCTTATCAACATCAGAGAGGAACTGTGGCCGAAGCCAAACAAGTCTTCTAATAACATGTCCAGAAGCAGTAGCCCTGGAAGAAGCCGCTGCAGCATCATAGCTGCATTTAATGGAATGCTTTGCAACTTGTAGCTTGTCCAAGTGTAGAAATCACTTGTTGCTCAATGTCAGAAGCCTCTAGGTCAGTCATGGCCTCATTTTGCCCCCCCCCCCCGTAAAATGAACAAAAGGAGTTTTATCCTTTAAGTTTGGTAATATAAGACCCTAAAGGCAAGGGTGTCAGAGATGTAAACCTTTTTACCGTAACTGTCCATGACCCTGTCACTGTCAGATGTTAAACATTAGTCGCTGGTAGAAGCTTAGTAGATTTTTCAGTGGAAATAGAAAATAAACAGAAGGATCTGCTACAGGACTTTTGTAGTGAAACTTTAAGTCTTTAGGTACCTTATAAAACCTATCAGGTTACTTGAGAGCTAGAGGCTGGGTATCTGGTGAAACAGAAGTGGATACAAAAGCATCCAGGATGGCCTATATATCTTGAGGAACAGGAGAAGGCATAGGAGCCCCTACTTCCAGCAAATTGTAATATTTGTTGTATGTCTGTCACTAGTTTAGATTCCCACTCAAAATGTTGCATCATTTTAGTTATTGTTTCCCCCAATGCAATTGGGGGAGTCAGCGGACAAGGTGCAATAATCATCAGAAGCAGAATAACCAGGAAAATGGATTTGTGATGAGCATGCTAAGGAATCTTCATCTGATTCAGATTCCTTTTACTCCAATGAAAATTCATTTGTTCTCTCCTGAAGAGTAGAAAGGAATGAAGTAGGCTTCAAAGACAAAATGGCTTTGCATAGGCCCTGTGAGAATTCAGCCAAAACCTTTTCTGGAGACATCTGAGGAGGAGAAACTTGTGTCATTTTTGTTTCTTTTTTGTAGGTGGGATGTCAGTCCTTGCAAAGTGCGGCTGGGTCAGAACCCTGATGGATCTCTATCAATGTGTTAGTCTTTCCTAACAAGGATTTGAGGACTGCCCTCTGATCTGAAATAATCACCCTCAGTTTCCCCTTCTCAACTGTATCAGTATGAGCAGTCTTGTTGGACGTGCGAGAGTCAGACACCATACCAGTCGTATGCAGGTTCGCAGTAGCAAGTGTTTGAGAAAGAGTTGGATGTGAATCAGACTGGGTGGCAGAGGATTAATGCCTAGTTTTCTTAAGCATCTTTTTAGGAGTCCATGGTCTGTCCAAGGCTGAGAGTCCCACCATTTTGTTTAACACAATGTGCTTCAAATGTTGGGTCTCTTGAGTATGTATTTAAAGAAGAAAGAAAAGTATGGGTGCTTTTAGGAGCAAAGGATTGGCAGTTTCTGAAATTGTGTTCAGCCCCTAGACAAAATAAACACTGGCCATGGAGGGCCTTATATGGCAACCCCCCCCCCCCCTTAGCTGACATTATCAAATCTTTTGAGAAAAATACAGGAAAGCAGTTTTCAAATGGGGTACTAGTCTTATTAAGTGTAGGCAATGATGACTGCCAACAACAACATGAGGAGTACACTGATGGGAGCTGAGATCCTGCATTCAGACTGGTGGCAAGATAATCTGAGAATCGTACACTCCTACATTCGCTTATGTACCCCTGCCCCATTGGTTTAAGTTATAGTATTGGATGTGTGAGTGTATTTAAGGTTTTTGGTTTTGGTAAGCCTGCTGGATGTCTGGTTATCTTTGTGAGAACCCATCAGTAATGGAATACTGCAACAGTGATCTAAGGAAGGGCATCATTACTTTCCTTCAGGAAAGCAAAGTGGAATAGGCCCAATACCCTGCTCTTCCTCTGTCCTTCTGTACTCAAACCTGCTTGTCCACGAGACTGGCTGTTTGCCAGATGACATCACTAAACATCTCTTAATAACAGACAACATTTAGGGAGCTGTCTACTTGATGTCAGGGTCCTAGGGGAGACCTCACGATGGCAGTTAATTACATGGCTGCACTGGCACTGAGATGATGACTGTCAACACTAACCGGGATTGTGAAAGACACTAATGGAAGGAAGCAGGGCTGAGAGATCATCTTAGAGGAATAGAAGATATAAAGTGTTTCGAAAAGTAGAGCGAGATTTTTCTTTTCAGATAATGGTTGCATTTGTTGATGGGATCCTTATAAAATGTCTAGTTTAAGCTTGTGGAATACATGAGAAAGTACTTTTTCTTCAGAAAGTTGGTCGATACTTGTTAACAGCATACCTGTAGTAGGAAAAGTGAAAACAAATTGTTCTTTCAAACCATTCAAAGGCCAGACAAAAAAGAAGTTATAGATCAGGAAATTAAATGAAAGAACAGATAACAAGTAGTCAGTATTAATCTAGGTAGCTAGGAAGTTTTGGCAGATGATGCAAGTCATAAATACCCTTTGTCTGTTTGTAGTCTCCACGTTTTCTTTTTTTTTTGTTTTGTTTTTCCTTGCTCGCTTGTTCTTTCTGCATCTTCTTTACAGTTACCCATCCATCCTTCAATAGTTTTCCTCATTCCTTTTCAGCTTTCCTAGTGTGTAAACAGAAACGCAGATGAAAGCCAGTAAACTTGTATTTTTTGGTAAATTTCCGTAACTGGTTATAGTAAGTGTACTGCCTGGATGCAAGCAAAAAAGAAATTCAGAGAACCTGAAAGAAAATCAGTCACAAAAGGTGAGGAACAGACACTGATTGGGAAGAATTTGCAGCTGTTTAGCAAAAAGCAGAACAAGCTCCAGCTTTAGTGCAAGAAGTGACTTCCAGGAATCCAGAGGAAAAATACGTAAAATGTACTCGGAGCAAAATAAACAAAACACTTATGGAGTGTATCAACTCAAAAGGTTAGAAAAAATGGAATAAGCTTTAAATAGATATTCAGATAAGGTGATAACTTCAAGAAACAGTGTTTGAAATGAAGAAAAGGCTGGCTGACTGTGAAATGTTTAAAAAATAATAGAATTAGAGGACAGAACACATAGAGAAAACCTGAGATTGTCTACTGTACCACAGAAGCTGGTAGGAATAGACTGTATTAATTTTATGAAAGTGCAAATAAGGAACTGAACTGGTATTCCTCAGCAGGAGTTCTTAATTGAATGGGCATGTTGTGTGTATGCTCCAAACCTGGCCATGAGAAGGCAACCTAGACCTTTAATAGTAAAGATACAATCCTACTAGCAGAAGTAGTTAGTTCTGACAAAACTGTGGCAGAAGGACAAAATACTAAAAGTGGGAGACAGTAGACTGTTTGTGGAAAATGATTATTAACTGTACACCATGAAGAAGAAGAGTAAATTTATTCCACTAATCAAGGAATGTTGAGAAGCAGGCGTGAGATTCAAACTGCTGTACCCAGCTATCTTCAGAATATTGTTAGCTGGAAGGAGAATATATTTTTTTATGCAGAACATGCTAAGGAGATGATAAAAACATTTGTCCAACAAAAAGTGAGCTGAGAAACAGAAGGCAACTCTGCTTCTTGTTGTTCTGGTAATAAAGGCAACAGAGAGACTGTGCCAGTGAAACATTTTCCAGTGTTCCAATGGAAAATGCTTGAGAGAGAGAAAAACGCACAAGAGTTGAATAGAAGAACCAGGAGTATGTTGGCAGTGAAGCAGAGACTCGATTTGGGAGATGAAGATAAACAGGAATACAACCAGCAACTCTGAAATTGATAAATAAATGTGGGATTACAAACCATTAATTGTATTTGTGACCGATGACCAAACAAGAAAACCTGGACATATTGGACTTTTTGACTTTGTTAAACTTGAAGGGCACTCTAAAGCATATGCCCTACTTCATGACATCAATGTTTGGAAGAACACTTAGGAGAGGGGAAGAGGAGAGAGAGTTAACTGTAAATAAAACAACATTTTGCAGTAATATTTGTATAGCACGTGAGATAATCTGCATACTATAAAGTAAAGTTTTCTCAGTTATTTTCAAGCGTAATGAGGATACTAAAATAAATGAGTGCTCCTGTTTGTTTTCCTTATTTTCTTTTTTTCCTTGTTCAGTTTTAAGAATTGTAGGCACTGCAATGTAAAAAAAAAAAAAGAAGAAAAGTCTGGTCAGAAGAGTGGGATACAAGAAAAATTGATGTGGTTTTCTCGTTATTGAGTGGGGGAATGGCTGATTTTAAGGCTCTTGGCTTGATCTAGAAACAAGTTTTAAGAGAAAGCAAATAAATAAAAAAAGAACATTGAATATAATAAAGGTTTCCTTTAGCAAATTAAATGCTTGTGGAAGCAACTCTGTATCTAGTCTTCGTGAAGACAATTTGATAAAGAGCAATAAAAACAGAATACTTATTTCTTTCATTGGCTAGGAGATGATGTTTTCTGACAACATGCAAGTGTATTCACACTCTGAGAGATTAATAAAGATAAGACAAAACCAGAAAGCACTTAGTAAAAGCACAGGCTGTACCATGTGTCTTAGCATGAATAACCTTCCTTTTAGGTTAACCCAAGTCTATGAGTGTGACTGTCATTTTGGGACAATTCCTGTTAGGAGGGTAAAATATCAGTATTTGAAGATGTACATAGTTTACGTGCTAGTATTAAGCTAATAGTTTTAAGGATGTATTGGAGGTGTATTTGTTTTGTTTTGTTTTTTTCTTGTTTTTTTTTGTGAGGGCTTTTAATAAAACAAAGTTTTGTAAGATGTGATATAGGATCAAACGGATATGACAAGAAACAACTGTATAAAAGATCAACCTGCCAAACATTAGTGTGTGCATGTAACAAAAAAACCTGGAACTAGCTACTTGACAAAACAACTGTTACAAATAAAAGGTGGAAATAATAACTTTTTAACATAATGACTCTTTCTATTTTAAAATTAAATGTTATTGGTCTCACAGATATATAAAAAGAATAGTGAACTATATTAAAAATAGCTATGCTACAGGAGACACATTTGGAAAGAACTGAACATGTGAATTTGGTTAAAAAATTTCAGGAGTATTATTCAGTAGAATACTTGTGACAAAGAAAAAGTGGAGTATTTATATTAATTGTCAGAGGAGCTCCAGTAATGATAGAAGAGGATAGAAACGATAATGGCAGATTTGTAGTGATAAGGGGCTACTGGCAAGGGAGGAGGATTACACCAGCATGTGTTTATGTTCCACCTAAAACTACTGTAGTGGAGCTTAAGAAAAATCTGGGAGAAATCATCTGTTTTCAGCAGGGAATATTATTATAGGTGGGGACTAGAATTTTGATGAGTGGTAATGAAGATGTGTCTGGGGTGCACAGAAGGGAACATATGACAAAGAAGGGCAGATTGGCAGATTTTTGAAGAAGTTTATGAAAATATTTGGCATAGAAGATGTGAATTCCATAGTAGGAGATTGGAGTGAATTTGTATTTTATTCCCCAAGATACAAAAACTGGAATAGGCTAGACAGAACTTGTATTTCACAGGAATGTGTGCATTTATTTGAAAGCTTTAATACACATTTAGTAACTAGCTCAGATCATGGGCCAATAATAACTAAAAAACACAGGGTAATGAAGTAAAAATCAGATACTGGTGCTTTCCTACCTATATGTTGAAAAGGGGAGTTATTAGAGAGGATAGAAATTTCTTCTGAAAATATAGCTAGGGAGTGGGATACAATTAAGCTGGAGTAAAGTAGGGTGGAATAAAAAGAGAGAGATATGGTTAAGAACAGCAAGAATTATGTAGAAGGCCTGACAAATGGTTAAATATTGCAGAATAGGGGGAATCTACAGAACAAGAGGAGGAGCAATTGCAGAATGTTAAGCAACAAATAAAGGATTAACATTGATAATATGCATTACTGTAGAAAGATTGCTGTTAAGCAATTTTTTTTTTTATGATAACTCCAGAGCACAAAAACTTTTAGTACAGTGACTCGGGCAACTGAAAGTAGAAAGGGTTATTGCCAAGCTTAGGGAGCCTATAACAAGGGATCCTGTATAGGTACTAGAAATATTTCAGAAATGTTATGAAAGTCTGTAAAAGGCAAAGAAATATGGAGATCAAGAAAAGGTACAAATGAAAATGTATTTGGAAGAATTAAGTTTGCCCAGATTCGAGGTAGATGGGTGTCAATTACTAACAGGATAGGAGGAGATGACGTAAAAATGGTGATGTATAATCAATCCACAGGAAAGTCCCCAAGAATAGATGGTATTCATCTGGACGCTAGTAGGGGAAAAAAGTGATAAAGATCTGTAAGGTTTTGTTTAACAGTATTTTAAGAGGAGGAGAAGCACCAACATCTTGGAAGAAGGCGGTGGTGGCTGTAATACCTGAAGAGGGTAAAAACATCAGATCAAGCTTCATACAGACCCTTTTCCGTAAAAAACATGATTATAAAGTGTTCATGTCTGTAATGACTAAAAGAATGGCAAAGTTGATACTAAAATTGATAGATATGGATCAGTGTGGTTTTGTGGACAGAAGTCAAACATTTGACATTAACAGAGCATTGATGATTCAGAAGGGATCTGAATGCAAGAAAATACCACTGCTGGTGCGTCTTGGTGCATAGAAAGCATTTGAGAGTAAGCTGGGAGTTTATGAGCTGGGCAGTGGAAGCCTTTATATATTCCCTGGTAAAATTATAAAGTTGATTACAAAGATACTTGAGGGATTGGAGGCAAAAATTAAAGCGGGTGGAATCCTCTCTGATAATTTCTGTATGAGCAGAGGAACTAGGCAGGAGTGTCTCTCTCCCCTTTGTTATTCGTGCTATATTTAGAACCATTGACAAAGAAAATAAGACTCAGAAATTTAAGGTTATAATTGGCATGGTAGTCAAGAAAAGATGGTTGCATTTGCAGATGATATTATTTTATACCTGTTAAAACCAGAAGAGGACAATTTATTGTGGAACATTTTGAGGCAGTTTTAAATCTTTTCAGGATACAAAATTGATTAAGCTAAAACAAAGGTAAAGCTGTAAATTATGTACCCACACACAAATTAATTCAATATTTATGGGGACATGATAAAATTAATTACTTCGTATGGATTAATCACGAGTCTGGTGTGGCAACTAAGGAAATGTGGAAAGAGAATAACAAAAGATAATACAAAAACTGAGAAATTAGAAGCTCTGTTATATGGATATGGATAGCAAAATACAAGCAGTTAAAATATTTTTTGGTCCCTTTAGTTTTATACACAGGTCAGGCATATTTTTCTCAGCCACAGGAGAAGTTGTGGATAGCATTTAATAAAGAGCTGAAGGATTTTATCTGGAAGGGAAAGATAGGAAGAGTCAAGTGGGATAAGTTGATTCTTCCAATGTAACAAAGCAGTTTGGGATTAACTGATTTAAAGGGGTAATTCAGAGCAGGAGTATTCAGGGGTATTTTTATACCCCAAATAGACTCAAAAGAATTTGTCTTCGGGTAGATAGCAAATATTGCAGGTATGATGAGGAAGAAAGAGGTAATTGGGACCATATTTTCTGGGACTCTGAGTTGGCAGACTTTAAAAATTCCCTTCAGACTGCCCTGTCACAAATACTGGGTGAGCAAATTGGTTTCACTAAGGAAATGTTTTTTTGAGCTGTGATGCAGAATCACAATTGCCTAGACTTAGTAAGGCTTTCCTGAGTCTAATTATGGTGGCTGCCAGAAATGCAATTACTAGAAAATAGAAATCAAAGTCTAAACCAGCATTAATAGAAGTAGTGACTATAGTAACAGAGATAAAGCAACTGGAATTGGGATCTTTAGAAAAGGGTAGGAACAAATTAAGTAGAAAAAATGGGAATTGTGGGAACAATATCTGCAGAGGAGGAATGAGGTTTAAAAGGAGGCAGGATTTGAATGAGGTATGTGATGTTTGACTGACAAAAGTGATGTATAATATTTGCAACTAAAATTATATCAATATGGTTTTGTGATAAATATTTTTTGCATCTAAAATTGTCAATATGGTTTGTTTTCGTTTATATAAATGTATGATTGCTTATGTCATATGTGATCATTTGATAAAGATATTTGTTGTTTTAAAAAAAATCTTGGAAAAGACAGTTGATTTGAGACAGTGAAAGAAATTTGAGAGATCAGGACTAGTGTGAGAGAGAGCTTTCATATTAAGGAAGTGAAGGAACCAAGGCAGGTCTAGTTTTTTGAGTTACTGAAAGAGTAGAAAGGAGAGAGATGAGGAAGGGAGAAAAGGATAGAGGAAGGGTTTGCAGAGAGAGAGAGATGATATTTTTATGTTAAATATATGTACATGGTAAATTAGTAGAATAAATAGCAAGATAGTTGAAGGAGATGAGGATTGAGGTAAGAATTGTAAGGTATAGAATAGCTGAAAAAGGTGAGGGGAGTAGAGTGAGTAATTCAACCAGGAGTGAAGCAGGAGTTGGTCCAGAACTTTTAAAAAATTGTAGGTTACAGATAGTTTTGGTAGTTAGAGGTAGGGAGTTCCAATTTTTTTTTTCTAATGAATATGAGTATAGGCTTTGACTGGAGGATTTAGTTGGTTTATATATCATGAGGAGTTGATTTGTATTCTGATTTGAGTGGTTCTGTTAGGAGAAATATAAGGTGATAAAAGGGGTAAGAGATGGACGGACAGTCTAATGGGTGGGTATGTGATTGTATACTCTTAAAAGTTGAATGTAGCAAAGGTGTGGTGGAAGTTCAAGCCAGCTATATGGGAGTGCAGAGCTTTTCACTGATGGGTGAAGTAGATTGAACTATTTATTTATTTTATTTTACATTTGTTAACCGGGGGTGTCTGACTGAGCCGAAGAGGCCCGTTTTCAGCAGAGGCCCGGGGAGAAAAGCTCCACATAGAAAAATTACAGATACATTTAGTTATTTAGACATGATCACTATACACGCAAATTACAAAAGACATGTTTTTACAGTGGTATGCAGCACATCAACAGTTACACTGGAGAGAACAAAAAAAAAATATTAATTTAAAAATAAAGGTAATTAATAGATTTGTGGTGTACAGCTGAAATTTGTAACAGAGGTAGAATACATACATAGTATGTAGGTACAGTACATACATTGTAGATTAGCCAGTGTTTGTGAGTAAGATTGAAAACTATTATCAAGTACTCTAGGTTTAGTATGTGTACCTTATCTGCTTTCACTAGCCGGGGGGGGGGGGGAGCAATCATGGCACTGCCAACTTTGCTTGAGATGTTGCCTGATGAGGTCTTTAAAGGAGGCTTTGCACAATGTGTTTTGAATGCTAGTGGGGACAGAGTTCAATTTCTTAGCCACTGAGCTACTATATAGTGCATCTCCAAGGCTATTGTAGCTGTTGATGACTTCTAGTAGCAGTTTGCTTTATGATCTAAGCGGCCTTTTGGCTGAGTGATGATGTACTAGGTTTTTGAGGGAAGGACACATATTGGGGAGGTACTAGATCGAATGACAGAGGCAGGGCTGATTGTAGGTTAGGAGGTTGGGCAGTTCAAGCCAGTGGAGCTGTCTCAAAGCAGTACAGTGATGAGTTCTATATGAGCAATTTGCAGCAAAGCGGGCACTTCTGTTATAGCAGGCTTCCATTTTGCTTAGTTCAGTTTTGTTGAGATTAGTCATAATGGGAGATGCATATAGTTGGGTAGATAGCAATGGCTGATCTTGTGTTGTTGGTAAGAAATGGTTTGATATGGTAGAGTGATCCCAGTTTGGCATGGATGTTTTTGGAATAGATAGTGAATTGACTGTTATCAGTGTTTTTGTTAGAACTGGCTATAATCATAAGCTGCGTTTTCTTTGGATTGAGGATAAGTTGGGCTTTGGTAAGGTAGTTTTCAACGTCAGCAAATGCTAGTTGAGTTGTTTGCAGGAGGGTGGGAATGTTTTTTGCAGCACAGATTAAGGTAGTGTCATTTGCATACTGAATGATAGATGCATGCTGTGTGGAGACATGGAGGTCATTTGTGAAGATTGTGAATAGTAGTGGTCCTAAGATAGAACCCTGTGGGACTTAGTTATGGGCAGCTGAGAGGAGAGAGAGTTTTCCCATTTCACAGCTTGGTACCTGTCAGTTAAGTAGCTTTGGAACCAGGAAAGAGTGGAATTTGATAGGTGATATTGGTTTAGTTTGTTTAGCAGGATTTGGTGTAAGACTGTGTCAAATGCTTTGGACATATCCAAAAAAGAGTTGACACCTGCAGGCCTTAGGTTTTGAGATGGTTTACTGTGTCTTTGATGCAGAGGAGGGCTGTAGTGGTACTATGGTCAGGTCTAAAACCATGCTGAATAGGTGACAGGATGTTGCTGTCTAGGAGATATTTTAGCACCTGGGTATGGATGCATTTTTCTAGTAGCAAACTTGGCAGTTTTGTTACAGCAGCTTTTGAGTCCATTTATTCCCCTGGATGAGTGTAAATTGGTTGGAACTTTGGCTCCATAGAATAGGGAGAGCAGGTAGTCCTTTGGCAAGAGTAGGTGTGCTTAGAAAATATTTGTTTCTGTACAGCATGCTTGGTTTTTGGTGGGGTTTCTTGATACTGCTTTGGATGTGGAGTTCAAATTTAAGATTATCATCAGTTATGACCCCTAATAGTTTGGTATGGTGAACTAAATCACTTTTGTTTTTGATTGAAGTGTAGATTTTGAAAGCTGTTTTGTTAGGGATGTGAGATTTGGGGGTTAAAGAGAAGGAACTTGTTTTTTGGGGTGCTGAGTAATAGTTGAGTATTAGTAAGTCAAATTTCAATGGAGTTGATGCTATAAGTGATTTAAAGTGTTTGAAGAGCAGATGATTGCAAAGTCATCCACATATTGAATTAGGGTGCCTTCAACTGAAGATGAATGTAGGTTATTGATAAAAGTATTTCATAGCGGATGGATCATTGTGGCACACCATACCAGTGAATGTGTGGTATGATGGAGCCTTGCCAATTTATAGCTTGTTGTGTGTTTGCAAGTTAGCTGGAGAACCACTGAATTGAGGGAGATGATAGACCAAGGGTTGAAAGTTGATTAGAATGGGAGAAAATATCAAAGGCTTTTGATAGATCTAGAAATACCGCAGATACAAGTTTATGAGAGTCATTAGCTTTATTGACAGTGTCTGTAAATGATTGTAATAAAGTAGAAGTGCTGTGCACTGGCCAAAATCCATGTTTGGTATTTGTGATGGGTTTATTTGGTGAGAGATAGTGGAAAAGCTGTTGATGAATACATTTTGTTTAGGATTCTAAAAGGGGAGAGAAGATGGCTGTGGGATGAAAACTTGTACTATCGGTGAATTACCCCCTTTATGTAAAGGGGATGGAATGTACTGCGGTGGTGGTGCTGCAGTAGCGTTGTTGATGCACAGCAAAACGTCCGTTCGATTCTCAGCTAAAGCGTGTTCTGTGTGGAGACATGCATGAAGGGGCGTACCTTCATTGAAGGTTGTGCGCCCGAGCTGTTAACTTGGCACATAAAAATCTTCTACCAATCATTAGCGGACCGGAGTTCTGCTGTGGCGACCCCTAACCGGGAAAAAGCCGAAAGACCCAAACAAACAATGTAAAGGGGATGGAATGTCCCAGTTTCCATATGTTAGGGACGCAGGATCCAGTAATTGACCTGGTAATAAGAATGCCAACTGGATATACTATTGCCTCTGTAGCTTGATTGGGTTATTCTGGGACGAGGGTGTCATCTGAGGTAGATCACGGTTTTAGATTTTTTAATAGTTTTTATTGGAGTTATAGAAACTGATTGGGTGCAGTTAGCTATGTGGGTATTGGAGAGGTCACAGTTAGGTGATTCGTAAAGGAGATTTGCTAGGGTGAAAGTTGGGCGCACTTAGTTGTGTGGCTAGGGATGTGTTAGCTGAATTTGAGGTTAGGTGTTCTATGCATTCTGTGAAGTGCTGAATTTTGTGGCTTTTTGTAATGGGAGAATGTTTGGGCATGGCCTGGGAATTTTTTTCTACCTGCATTGATGAGAGTGGATATGGAGGGCCAGAATTATTTAGGGTTTTTTAATGCCTGTTCTGTAAGTGAGCATAATAACTTTTTATCCCTATTCCTGTTGACTTGTTTTTTGACCTGGTTGCATAGCTGTCTGAATAACTAAATGTTTTGTCTTTTTTTATTATTTTGCCTGATAATCCAATCTTCTGTCTTTCTTATATAAGGAGTCTGCATGACTTGGTGAGCCATGGGACATGGTTGTTTTTAATTTATTTTGTATGCTGTGGAGCTAAGCTTTTAAGGATCTTTAGAAGCTCTACACTGAAGTGTTTAAATGCTTCACTGATGGGGAGTCTTTTTAGGATGGACCAGTTTATAGCTTTTCAGTTACTTAATGAAAGACTCTGGGGAATTGTGAGATTACAGGTAATTTTGAGCTTATGTTTTTGTTAGTTGTGAAATAGTCCTGTGGGTATAAGCTGATAGGTGATCATTTACTGTGTGTGAGCGTACCTCAAGAGGTAAAATTAGATGCGTTGGTTAATAGAATCCAGGTAATTATTTTTATAATAGAAGTTCATGCTATTAATTGAGGAATTTTAAGATAGAGTCTGGCAGTCAATGTTTATATCACTGAAGATGACAGTTTCATTTGTGATTGTTTCTGATATCCAGGATAGTATTTTCTCAAGTATGGAAATGTTATTTCCTTGGGGGAGGGCTTGTATAGCAGTGCGGTGCACATGTTTTTGGCTGTATTTAGTTTCAGGAATGAGTTAAGGATTTCTGTTTTTCAAAATTTTGGGACTGTGTCTTAATAGGTTGTTATAGTGATTGTATCTGGGAAGAGTATAGGTATTCTACCTGCTTTTGTAGGTGTTTGCTCTAGCTGATTATACTGTAGCCGGGGGGGTGGGGGGTGTAGTATTTAGGCTTTTTTTTTTTATTTCAGGTTTAGCCAGGTCTCTGTTGTAGCTAGGATATCTGTGTTATATTGAATTATCCAGGCAGGAAAGTCATTGATTTTATTGCATGTGTTTCTAAGATTCAGAGTGACTATTTTTAGAGTTTTAGTCTGTATTCTGTTGGAACCTGAGTTAGTATGGATGTTACCACATTGATGGATGATGGAGAAGGATGGTTCGTTTATTATGGCTTTTTCAGTACATATGGGTAGAAGTATTATTTTTAAATTGGGATGGGCATTCTTGAATAATTTAGGTTTAAAATAGTGGAAGAGAGCTACGGAAAATAAGCTGGGAGATATGAAGCTAGTGGGAAGATGGTCAATTGGTAAGGATGAAGTAATAGGGTATGTTTTATTAGTATTACTTCTAATGTGGATGCTAGGCATGAAAGGATGACTATGAATAAAGTGATACAAGAGAGAGAAACAGAATGGTTAATGTAAGATGAAGTATGGTGAGGTGAATTAGAAAGTAGAGGAACTAAAAAGTAAATACATTAGTTGTGATGGGAAGGCAGCAGGGTGAAATGTGAGAAGGATATTCGTATTGAAGTGGGTGGGGCTGATATGAGAGAAAGTGTGTGCGATAGTATAATGCAGTTGGAGTATGGATAGATGGAAGAGTACTCGAGGGAGAGTTAACAGAGGTAGAAGTTTAGATTGAGTGTGGGGGATAGGAATTGTGGTGGTCAGGCTGGGGAGTGGAGTGAAGCCTGAGCGTAGCGAGGGCTGAACAGAGTGGGTTTGCCCACAGTCATACCTTTCAAGTAAAACCTCATTATGAGGAACATTCCTCATTTTGGGGCTTAAAATGTCAATGTTCCTTAAAGTTCCACACTGAAAGGGTCTGTCACACATTCAGTGTTAGGAATTTCTTTTTAACTGATATCCATGGTAAGTAGTACTGAATCATATTAATTCATCATACAAACGTTTTATAAGTATAAAGTATCACAATTAAAAAGTACAAATACAGATAAGCAAAAAGTATAAAGTATCACATTTTAACCGTTGTGTGACCTTTGTAGTTGAAGCTATCACTACGCTATTGGAAGGTGCTCCACATTTTGCCTACTTGTTCCACATTGTGAGAGACAATGTTCCTCGTTTAAGAGATGGAAGATTGAGAGTTGTGCCCACAGTGGAGTAAGTATCCAAAAAAAAAGAAAAACAATCTGTAAAACTACAAAGAGTCGGAAAATAAGACACGCCCAAATAACTTTAAAGCTAGTAACACAAGCTGTGAGATTATTAGTTAAAAGCTCACTTAAGTTACCTGCAATATGCAGTGTAAAAGTAGGTAGGGGCTAAAAAATCTATGCCCTGGTTACTGTATTTTACCCGTTTTTGACCATTTGCAGTTGCTTGGTTAGGGAGCAATGGTTCATAGAAAGCAAGTATCTTTTAAGTGTAAAATGTAATTATGTTGGACATGTAAGAGATGAACTTGAGTTTTAGTAAATTTTAGATGTATAGTTGTTTTGATTTATTTCTGTTGGTTAAGTCAAGAAATTACAGGGTGCTAATAGAGGGAAGAATATCACTTGAAATTAGTACTGTTTGCCATTCATAAAAATGCACAGTACTTGAAACACTGGAAAAATTATAGTGTCTAGTTTTATGCTTGTGTAGGTCCTGGTGCTTTGAACAAAAATGTGCTTGTCAACAGTTTGCTGATATGCTTTAATGGAAATGACTGAATGTTACTTTTTCTGTGCTGCATTAGCTGTTTGATATTGTGACTTTTTTAAGTCATGCATCACTAAAGTAATGTTTCTTAGCTGTAATTGCTTTATATAGCAAAATGGCAATTTAGTGATTATTTTTATGCATTGAACTTAATGCACTTTACTTTTAATAATGAAAATACATTTTTGCTGAAACGATAAGAAAAAAAACAGCTGAGTAGTTCATTTTCACTAACCTGTAAGAGTTTGCAAGATTAAAATTAATCAAAATCTGGATAACATTTTTTAATGAGTGCAGAATGTTGCATCTCGAGTTTGTCATTGAAGGCAATTATTTAGTTATTAAGAATATTAAATCATAATAAAATATTAATGGACTGGATTCCTTTGGCATGATATACTTTGCAGATACTTGTTCAAGACTGCTCTGTTTCTTCCAAAAATAGTTTGCACTGCATTTACATTTAGCATAGATTTTGAACATATTAGACAGGAACAGACAAGGTTACTGTCCTCTGCTAAACTCTTACTGAATTATTTTGTTCAGTCTGCTATTTTCTCAAGTAAAATGTAGCATACTATTTGCCCTTGATTTACTGCTTTTTTCAAATTTTAGTAACAAGTTTAAGCACTAATGTAATCTTATTGAATGACTTTGCAGAAGTTTATGGAAAAAATGAATCATTTTATTTACACGTACTGAATTAGATCCATTAGGCCAATGGCCTGTTTTCAAAGGATACACAAGTTGCTATACATACTGACTAGCGGAGATATGGCCAGGGCACAGGGGAACAACTTCTATTCTTTTTGATTAGTGTACTGGGATTTTTTATGTCCATCTGAGCTAACATCCACTCTCGCAGATGAGACCTTAGTTCAACATCTCATTGTAAGAATAGTGCATTCAGAAGAACTTCTGAATGTGGTCTCCTTATTAAACTTCAATCTGCATATCTAGAGTTGTGTTTTGAGACTTAAAATTGATGATATTTTGTAGGATAGTCTTTCTGAAGTAGCTCAGTACCAGGAGTACATACCAATGTTCCTTCTAGTCCCACTTTGACCATGGCAAATATTTGCTTGCATAGTTGCCTAAGTCAAAGCACTCAGTGATTTCTACTGCCAAGTTTATGACATACTATATATACATTATAGCTTTATGTGGCATCCACCTAATGTAAGAACCCTACTGATATGCTTATAAATATGTTAGAGTTGTGGACAGTTCTTTGTTTTTTATGTATTTTGTGAGATTTTTAGGAGTAGCCCATTTGCATGAAGGTTAATCAAATCCCCCCTTTGTTGGTTTCTCTGATTAGATTATTAGCCTGAGCCCATGAAACCTGGCTGAGGAGTAAAGATTGAGAAGCTGATGGCCAGTTCTTCTTTCTCTGTAGAAGTGGTTTGGGGGTCCTTCAGCTTATGCTAGTCCTCTGGTTAGCATCAGGAAAGTCAGAAATCACATGATACAGAAAAGCAAGCACCACACTGTGCATTGCAGCAGTCTGTATCAGAATATGCAGCACTGCAGCAGAGAAAGTTAAGAAAATATAAGGACATAGTTTTGCCATCTACTCTGTGATGGCTTGTGATTCCCCACCCCACCCCCAATCTATGTTTTCCATGAGGACCATTATATCTAAGGGAACAAATGGATTATGATAGTCATTGTCAGGAGGATATCTGGATGCAAGTTCAGTGGAGATAAGTAATGCAAAAAAAAGTTATTTAAGGATTTCATCCTGTGGTGTTAAAATATTGAAGATGCTGATGAAGGGAAGCCTGTTATGCATCGGCTTCATTCAGGTATTGTGTCTAGCCCTGAACAGCCTGCCCTTGCTTTCCACTGCTTCCTGCCCTCCTCTTACTCTAGCTCTTTGAATTCCTCCTTTATGGTCCTAAACCGTACCACCAATTTTACTAAAGTTCTAGATTCTCATGTTTCTTCTTAGTCTTGAACCTACTTCCTGTCCTGACACATAATCACTTCTTTTATCTATTTGCCCTTTTCTCTGTCAGTCTACAGATGTCCAGTGTTTTGCTCAGTATGAACATGCCCAGCATACCTCTCAACTTTGTAGAATGCCCTGATTTTACATCATTTTGGTTATTTCCTCATAAAATTTGTGGCTATTTGGCAAATCATAGAGGTTTGAAGTCAGTAAATAATGACAGACATTTGAGTTTCACATTTCATAGCTATTAAGAAATGCATGCTAATGCAAAGTCTGTTGTTCTATCAACTTTCTAAGTTCATTCTGCAACATCAGAGGAATGGTTGTTGGGATAGGTATATATCTCAGAAGATAATGTTCATCCCTGTCTGTATTAAAGCACAACTTCAACTTAGCTCTATGGATGGGAAACAGAAAATTTAACGCAGGATTGCCCCCTGTGCTACTAATGGACAGAGGCAGCTCCTAAATGCTTTGTCCCTTGCATGGGTATCCCCACAAATTATCTAGGGTATGATCCCAGTTATTCTTATTAAGGGTAATATATAATTATTGACCGTGACATGGGTAAGTCCAATCTGTAACCAAATGGGATAGGTTATTTCAAGCTCAAAAAAGGAAATTGCCTACGCTTAAATTGCCTGCAAGGGCAGTTAGCCTAGTATTTACCTAAGAACCTATAAGAACAATATTCAAAATCCATTCATGTTTTGGTCACTTCCAGTGATTACATCGAAATGTATTAAAAAAACATTTTTTTTGCTCCCCCTCATCCCCACAACCCTGCTACTTTGTGTACCAATTCTGAGATCACACAACAGTGAGGAAAAAGGCAGTTTGTTGTACCTCATCGAGTGTGATCTCACACTAAACATGCATAGTGTGAAAAAAGATTCACATACAATGCTAAAGGTACTTGGGATACTAATGGTTGGTCAGAACCATACAGTGACCAAACTTCATTGCAATGCAAAAGTACAAATTTTGACTGTCCATTAAAATGAGGCAAATGGCACTATATATGTATGTATGGGTACCAGGAATTAAGTCAATTTAACATTTATTTAGTTGACACAAGTTGGGTACAAGATTGCTACATTACCAGGGGTGGGGAATATGCTTTTTCTTTGGTATTTTGTGATCTTGGAGTTAATGAAATTAGCAGTGGGGCGGTTACAATGGAGCTTGCCCCCCCTGCAAAAAAAAAAAAAAAAGTTTAACTCATTAATACCTATATGGTATGAAATGTTTTATCTCTGACAGGCTACATACATCTTGCATTCCAGGGCATTTTTCTGAAAATAAACTTAAAATGGATTAGCTGAATAAATGTAAATATTTTGTGAACAACAAAAACTGTCACAACTGTACAAATATCAGTGTTATCAGTGAGAAGTATTTGTTACAGTGATAACAATCAGTCTTTTTTAAGTGTTATAATATAATGCAGACAAACCCCAGTTAATATTTTTTGCAAAACTATCACAAATGATCATATCTTGGAAACTGTACAATTTAGTCATATATTGTTAGATTATTTGTGTTAAGCATATATAAGCTTTTCACATGAGAACAACAAGTTCATCTATGAGTGCATGTTTATTGAGATGTGTGTAGGAATATGAAAGCATGCTCAATTTTATTAGCAATGTGAAGAACACTGAGTATGCCACAAGGTGTGCAAGTGACAGTGCAAATATCAAAGATGGATTTCTTCAGTAACATCTAAGGTTTTACCAGATGTCATGCAACATTTTATAAGTCACTTGGTTTTTTGAAGTATTAAGTAAATATGGAAATATGGTTTATCTTCGTAACTTCTAACAGCTTGCAATATCTCAGTTATAGTGTAACATAAGCGAACATTGATAATGATTCCTGGCTCCCCCACCATAGCATATCATACCATATGCTTTAGTAACATGTAGGGCTCTCAGTTATAAAAAATATGAACATAAATATGAAAATGCAAATAATAAGTGGCAAGCAGTGATTAATTTCTTTACTGCAGGACATCCTAGATTAACAGTCTTTATGACATTTTGTTAACTTTTTACACTTTCTAATGCTCCTATAATTAAATGCTAAGTCACTTAGTTAAACAAGCCAAACCCAGTAAAGGTCTGGGTGCCTTAAGGAGCTATGGGGGTGAACTGTAAGTATACAAAAAGGCTTTATAGGCTTGAATGAGCATAGGCGCTGGAAGCTGTTGAAGACTGGAGGGTGGATTGTGAGATGGGAACTTAGTGATCTAAAAAGGGAAATTTTTTTAAAACTATTTACTATCAGAAAATAGGTTCACTTGGAGGACATTTTAAGCTTAGCCAGTTTCCCTCTTGGTGCTTGAATTAACATTTCCTGATTGGTCTTACCTATCCCATGGCTTATAATTGTACATTATCCCTAGTGAGAATAACTGATCATACCATAGATAATTTGAGGGGACCTATGTAAGGGATGCAGCATTTAGGAACTGTCTCTATTAGTGGCATGAGGGGCAATCCTGGAGTACATTTTCTATTACCCATCCTCAGATCCAAGTTGCATTTGAATGTCGACAGGGAATGAGCTTTGTTGTACTTGAATGGATAGTCTGCCTCTTCAGTAGCAGCCTCCTACCCAACCATTCCAGTGTTCCATTACTTGGCTGTTTATCCTCAGTTACCATAAACACCATTCAAACCTGTCAGCATGCATACTGTTTTCTTATTTACTTCTACAATGATTACAGAAATTGACGTAAAATAGCACAAACACTGAGCCATTTGCTAAAGAACAATACAGTCTCACAATGAAAACAGACTTAGCATGAGCAGTAAACTTCTCTGCCCTTGAAACTCACATTCATTGAAAGGGCATGAAAACCCAAATTTATTTTGCATCTGGCCAGTGGAGCACTAAGCTTACCTCTGGGTTGTTTTCAAAACCATAGCCTCCTTACACATTTTTAGGGCCATGCATACATGTATGCATTCATTGATTCACTTTCCTGATTTATTAAATTATGTTCCTTGTATAATACAGCACCACTTGTTAGAATGTGTTTTAAATGTGTACTTTTGAACAGTCTTCTAGTAAGCAATGGAACAAAATATATGAACCAATAATGACGAAACTACCAATTTCAGAACATTTCAACCATAAAAAGCCACTCAAAGTCTGTCATTATAATCCACTAATATCAGTAAGGATGCAAAGTGTCTACAGAAGTCATCTAAATAATTCCACATTAAAGGCATCTGTAACTAATGAAGAAGTTGCTGCTTGCAAACAACTTTATATTATATTGTTTCATTGGGTCTATATCAGAACATCGAAGTATTAAAACTTCGAATGTTCTGATATCGAACACTATTCAGCGAATGCTAAGAATAGCGAAGCTGCAGAACAGCGGATTCTTTCCTCAGGAAAGTATTCGGTTGGTCGTTTCTGTGGCTTCGCTATTCTTAGCGCTGTGGTGGAAAGTTACGGGTTGGGTTCAGGTAAGTGTGCGATTGTTTGTACGTTAGGGTTAGGGGCGGGTTAAGTGAGTTAGGGCACGGGTTAGGCATGTGTGCAATAGTAACGGACCTTAGGGTTAGGGTTTGGATTAAGCTAAGTGGGTAGATGTTAGTGTATGTTTAGTTTAGTGTAGAGTTAAATTAAGTGTATGCATGTGGTTGCTGTTTGTTAGATGTGCTTGTGTTGTGTGTATGTGTTTCGGAGCAGCGACTTTAAATTCTCTGCTCCGAATGTTCGATATTTTCATGTTTAGATGTTTTGGGGCAGATGAAATAGCGTTCGCTATTTTCATCTTTCAGTAACGTGACATAAATGTGTTTCATTTACAAATAACGTGCCTGTTGCCCTTGAAGAATAAATTGCCTATGTTGCATTAAAAAATGATCATCTTCTTCTTCTTTCGGCTGTTCACGGTTATGGGTTGCCACAGCAGATCACCTATCCGCTCATGATTGGCAGTGAAGTTTTACGGTGTCGAGTTGCCAGCCCAGCACCCAGCCTTCCACAGAAGGCACACACATAAATGCACTCATACCTAGGGCCAATTTAGAGTGTCCAATCCACCTACAGCATGTATTTGGGATGTGGGAGGAAACCGGAGCACCCGGCGGAAACCCACATGACCACAGGGTCTCCACACAGAAGGCACCCCAGCCAAGGATCGAACCGGAGAACCTCTTGCTATGAGGCGGCAAGCTAACCGCTGTACCACCGTGGGCCGCCCTGTTGCATTAAAAAATGATAAGCTAGTAATATTGCAATAGGGAATGGATGGCAAACTGATAGCAGGTTCACAGTTACTAGGTAACTCCTCCAGAGGAGGACATTCACAGGACTGCAACATCCACTCCCTTTAAAGTACAACACAGTACAGTATCAGTGATCCATTTGCATACTGTGGGAGTAGAGCCCACAGCCTTCTGCATCAAAAGCAAGTATATTACCTGTTGTGCTACTAACAATGCAAGCAGACTTGGCATAAGCAGCACTAAACTTCTCTTCCCCTGAAGCTCTAAGCTCCTTGTAAAATCCTCATGCAACTTCTTGAATCACAATTGTTGGCATAGATGGACAATTCAGGCTCTTTCTTCTTGTACCAAAGGTACAGAGTTTGAGCCTGAGTAACTCTAACCACCAGGTATACGTAACTGGGGCATTTTACACACACACACACACACACACACACACACATAATCACTCCAGCAGAGCAGCATATAAAACAATACACACACACACACACACACACACACACACACACACACACACAAAATCCCCCCAACAGAGCAGCATATAAAACAACCCCCCAGCAGAGCAGCATATAAAACAGTCCACACACACACACACACACACACACACACACACACACACACACACACACACACACACACACACACAGTCCCCCCAGCAGAGCAGCATATAAAACAATCCACACACAGTCCCCCCAGTAGAGCAACATATAAAACAATCCACACACAGTCCCCCCCCAGAGCAGCATATAAAACAATCCACACACACACTCCCCCAGCAGAGCAGCATATAACACAATCCCCCAGCCGAGCAGCATATAAAACAACCCCCACACACACACACACACACACAATTCCCCCAGCAGAGCAGCATATAAAACAGTCCACACAAACACACAATTCCCCCCAGCAGAGCAGCATATAAAATAATCCGCACACACACATGCAATCCCCCCAGCAGAGCAGCATATAAAATAATCCACACACACACACACAATTCCCAGCCGAGCAGCATATAAAACAAACCCCCACACACACACACACACACGCACACACACACACAATTCCCCAGCAGAGCAGCATATAAAACAGTCCACACACACACAATTCCCCCCAGCAGAGCAGCATATAAAATAATCCACTCACACAATCTCCCCAGCAGAGCAGCATATAAAACAATCCACACACACACACAAAATCCCCCCAGCAGCGTATATCAGCAAAAAGAATCCACAGACACAACACACACACACACACACACACACACACACACACACACACACACACACACACACACACACACACACACACACACACACACACACACACACACACACAATCCCCCCAGCAGCATATATTAGCGGAATCAAAAACAATCCATAAGCACAAAATCCCCCCAACAGTATATATCAGTTGAAGCAAAAACAATCCACACACACAAAATGCCCCCAGCAGCATATATCAGTGGAAACAAAAACAATACACACACAAAATCCCCCCAGCAGCATATATCAGCAGAAACACGATCCCAGCAGCAGCATAAGCATGCATCAACGAAAATGAAACAAGCATACATCAGCGAAAATGAAACAAAATCCCCTCAGCAGAAATGCGATCCCAGCCGCATAAGCATATATCAGCTGAAACAAAACAAATTCCCCTTAGCAGCATATATCAGCAGAAACATGATCCCAATAGCAGCGTAAATATATATCAGCGGAAACGAAACAAAATCCCCTCAGTAGAAACATGATCGCAGAAGCAGCATAAGCATATATCAGCAGAAACGAAACAAAATCCTCCCAGCAGCATATATCAGCATCTCCCACATCTCCTTACCTGCAAGAATGTCTGGGAAGAGCAGAAGGCAGGCAGGCAACAGCTACAAGAATGTTGGGGGAAAAAACTTAAGAGCAGGAGGCATTTTGTACTTTCAGTTTGCATAGGTCAGGCAATGGAAGTTTATTAAAATTTCGCACTTTCAGTTTTGGTGCGACGCATGCATGGGTCCTCCTTAAAGATGCCACCACAGAGATTTTTTTCAGTTGTTGAAGGCTAGACAAAACAAGATTGTCATGTAAAAGTGGGAAGACGCTCCCTCTCACTCTATGGTTCTGGCACCCTTGTGAATGAGTTGACCCAAATCCTCAAAGGTTATCTCTCTGCAAATACGTAAGAATGTCAACATGTGGCTGTTAGGTGCACTTGTGCCATGTACTGTAGTACTTTGTGGAATTACTAACTCTGTCAAAGTAAGCACCTACCTTCATGCATCATTTTAAATTAATGGCTCATGCCTCTCTGGTCCATTTTTCCAAATGATGGAAAACTCTCTACCTTTAGTACATATCACTAGCTTCCACAGAACATAGAGACTGCAGTTGTAAAATAAGATAGTCAGCCTTACTGAAGCAAGGTCATCATGCTTCATTATTATATCTGTGCAGATTCTCACTCTCAGAAACATTTTAAGTCCAGCACAGTCCCTCTTCCAAACAAAACAAAGTTCCTGCACTCAAAGTTAACTCACAACATTGTCTATAATTTCATTTCCGTCTCTCAAAAGAAAACAAGTTGACTACTGGTTAACAATCTTGGCTTTCCAGCTACCTTGTCTGTCTCTCTCTCTCTGCCTTTCTTTTTTTTTTCAAAACAGGTTTATTGTTTTAACATATAAGAGAAATATCATAACAATTTTATACAAGTAATTAAAAATAGGTATTATTATAATATTCAACAAAACAACTAAAGTATTTACAAAGACATCCACTACAATCAGATCAATTAATTAAACTAAAATACCATGCTATTGAAATTAAATTTTTTTTAACAAATTTTGTAAATTATCCCATACAATAAAATAAGATGTTTTTCTATTTGTTCTAGTCCTAATTGTGTTTATTTCCATATGGCACACTATATTCATAACATTTTTAAATTCATTGAACGAAGGAAGTGTATCTGAATTCCAATTTCTAGTTATTATTTTCCTAGCCACTGCTAGAATAGACCATAACAAGGGAAGCTTAACCTTTTTAACACTTTGAGGTACAGGTGTGTTGAAGAATATAAGAGATTTAGAAATAATGAAATTATCTGTAAAAAGAGCCTGCAAAAATTCATTAATTGACTTCCAGTATTCTTTCAATTTTATACAGTCATAAAACATATGAGCCCAGTCAGCATTAATTTCTACATTACATCTCTTACATAGATTATCTTTATTATTTATTTTATTCATCATCAAAGGTGTATAAAAGATCTATGTAAAAATGTCCATGTATAAAGTCTCCAGACAATGGAAGACGTAGTTCTATAAGCAGATTCCAATATATATTGTTTATCTTGTTGATTTGGTGGGTCCCCATTAATAGAAGTGAAATAATTCCAGTATGAATCTACACTGTAAAAAGTTTCTTGTCTGATAACTTTATGTATGTATGAAAGTTTACCTTTATCAGAAACTTTATGTTGTAAATTTAATATCAAGTAATCAATCAGTGTTGGAATAGATTCTTTAACAGTTATAGACATTAAATCTATTTTATTAATGAGATGTTGTCTAAAGGTCTGAACCTCTAACCAGCAAGTTTCTCTTAGATCAAATTCTTGTTTTAAGAAATCTAGATTTTTAACTTTATTATCAGATATCAACTGATACCAGTACTTTAGATCATTATCTATAGCTAAATGAGTTCCTTCAGATGTAGATGACAAAAGCATACCCTGAGTATACATTATAGGAAATACAATAAAATTCCATTCCTTATACTTAGGGTGCATGAATATAAAGTTACGATAACTAATAATAATATTTAATGGGTAACAAACCATATGTTTAGGTGTAATAGGTGAAGTACAAAATTCCTTTAGTAACCATAACATGGAGTTATTTATAATCATATTTTTATGTGTTAAGGAGATTTTCATGAAGTATATACTAATTAGCTCCCAATAATCTTTCCATTTTGTGACATATGACTGATCTATTAATAAAGTAATAACTTTTACAATAGAAGAGATAGTATATAAATTAAAGTCTGGAAAAGAAATACCCCCTTGAGACCAGCTATTAGTATGTTTCTTTAATGCAACACTAGGTCTATTAGGTGCCCATAAGAAATTTAACATTAGTGTGTACAGTTTCTTGATAATTATTTTTGTAGGTGGAAGTATTATTGATTGTATTAAGTATAAAATCTTGGGGAATATTATCATTTTAATAATTGTAAGTCTCTCCTCCATAGTAAAAAACATATTATTCCAGGTATTAAAAAGATTTTGTATATTAAGAAAACAGGTATTATAATTATTATATATAATAGATTTAATATCTTTAGATAGTATTATACCTAAATAAGTTATCTGACCTGAATTGGGTACATATTTAGTAAAATCACTAATGAGAATATTTTTTCGTGTATATATAGGTAGTATTTTAGTTTTTCTTCATTGAATATTAAACCAGAAATACTTTTAAAATTCATCATGTTATCAAATAGAGACTGTATAGAAGAATTAGATCCTGCTGATGTAATTAGAACATCATCTGCAAAAGTTGAATTTTGGATGTTGTATTTTCATCTATTTCAAAACTCTCTATGTCAGTACTGTTTCTGATCAAATTAGCCCAAGGCTCCATTACTAAAGTGAATAATAGTGGAGAAAGTGGACATCCTTGTTTTGTACCTTTAAGAATGGGTATTTTTTGTGAAACATATGTTCCTACCTTAATATAAGCCAACGTTCCTTTGTATAAATGTTCAATTAGATTTACAAATGCATCCGAGAAGTTTGTGCACTTCATTAAGGTAAACAGATAGTCCCAACTTACTGAATCAAATTGCTGAACTTATATCAAGACTAATAAGTGTTAAATCTTTCTTTTTCCTATTTGCAAAATCTATTAATGTTAAAGTTCTTCTTATATTATCAAAAGTATTTCTATTTACAATGAAGCCTGTCTGATCTATATCTATAATGCCGGGAATGATTGTCTTCAATCTATCAGCAAAGATATTCATAGACATTTTATAATCAACATTAAGTAATGAGATGGGCCGATATGAAGAACATCTAGTTGGATCTTTATTAGGTTTTAAAATTGGCGAAATAAATGTATATTGCCAAGATGGGGGGGTTATTAACTCAGTTTGGGCCAAAATAAAAACCTTATGTATTAATGAATATGTATTTTAGAAAGGATTTTATATATCTCTGGTATAATACCATCATTACCCGGTGCTTTGTTTGATTTAAGCTTATTTATTTGTGTAATAACTTCTGTATATGAAATACCCTTGTCCAATAGTTTAATCTGTTGTTTATTGCTTTTTATTCATATTTGTGGTTATAAACTCCTTTATTTTATCTTTAGGTTCCATGTTAATATTATTATGGTTAATTTTGTGAAAGTGATTTCTAAATTCATCTAGTATTTCTGGTATACTAGAAACATTCTTCTTTTTCCTTAGAGAAAAGATTTCTTTGATATGGTTTTGTTTATTCAACCTTTTTGTTTTATTTTTAAGTCTATGTAAGTATTTGGGGCTTATTGAATAAGACAAAACTTGTATTTCTCTAAAGTTATTTTAACTTTATGAGTTAAAATTTCTTTGTATTTCTCATTTAGTTTGTTTATTTCTTCAATAACTTTCTTTCCATAATATTTTCTTTATTATTATGTTTATAAGAGTCTAATTTACTTTGAATATCTAACAATTCCTTATCCCAAGATTTCCTTTTATTATTATACCATCTGATACTTTGTCCATATAGATATGATTTTAAGGCATCCCAAACATAAACAATGGAGACTTCAGGAATGTTATTTATGTCTAAAAAATGTTTTACTTCTGAAAGTATATATTCTTTATAGTCTTTTAGTTGAGTTAAGTATGCTGGTATCCTTTTGATCTGAACATTATGAGTATTTTTTATCATGAATTCAAAAACAATTGAATTATGATCAGATATAGGACATGAAATGATTTTGGAATTAATTAAATCTGTTACCATCTGGTTAGAAATAAAGACCCTATCTATTTTTGAATAAGTTTTGTATCTGTTAGAAAAAAAGGTGTATGGTAATGATTTTGAATCTATCTGATTATTAATATCATTCAAATAATAAGAATTAGCAAAATCCTTTAAATGTTTTGCATTAGATGTAATTCTTCTCTTTCCTATAGTGGTAGTATCACTTTCATGTAGTATACAATTAAAGTCACCAGCTAAAATAATATCTCCTATAGAGAATGATATGATCTTATCAAAATGATGTTTCACTGTATTAATACCAATTCCAGGTATCCAATATACATTAATTAAAGTGTAAGTCTTCCCATTAATTTGTATTGTAACCATACAAAACATTCCTTTGTCATCCTGATAAGACTTAATGGTTTTAGGAATGGGCATACTTTTATTCCATAAAATAGCCACTCCTCTTTTTTTCTGAGTGTGCTCTGAACTAACCAGTACTGTATATTTGTTTGTGGCTAGTTTATCAATATCTTTTTTCAAGAGATGGGTATCTTGTAGGAAGACTAAGTTGGCCTTATGTACATTAATGTATCTTATTAGGCTTGCCCTTTTACATGGATTATTCAATCCATTAATGTTTAAAGAAATTCCTTTTAAAGATGTCATTTGGCATTTTTAAAACTTAAGAATCTTATGATCAAAATAACAAATAACAAGATAAGTAATGTTACATCTCCTCCTTTAGGTGTACCTTTAAATATAGCTGTATTTATTGAATCTCTTATGGGATTTCGTATAGGATTCAATTTTGTTTGTAGTGACAATGAATGTACAAAATATATTGTGGATGTCAAAACTATATACAAATAACAATGAACAAGTGAAAATAATGTAAGGATTAAACCTTGCATCCAGCCTGGAGTTGTAAACTCCAACTTAGAGTAGTATTTACCACTCAAGTTAACCCCCTACCCTAAGCAGCAGTACGTCAGCTACCACCTTATCAATTTAATACTAGTTATATTTAACTGAAGTTAACAGTTTTCAATTCAATTATCTAGCAAGACAAGACTACACATTTGGTAAAACAGCATCATATAAACTAAAATAAACTTTTTTTTTTTTTTAAACTGTTCATACTACTATATACATCCATGTAATATAAAACACTTGTATTCAAATAGCATTCAAATAATCTTGATGTTAGAAATCAAGAGGACGGAAAAATAAGTTCTAACATTCATTTAAATCAAAAACTGTGGCTAATATGATTTAGACATTACATATATTAGGATGCATCTATTTTCTGTCATGTAAATACAGTTAACAGCTTCCAAAAAAAACCTTGAATTGCTTGTATATGAGCATTTACTCAAACTCATTATTGCCAATAGAATAAAATATTGTATTCATAGAAATTGTTATAAATCATACTTCATAGTTAAGCAGATTCTCAGAAACATTTATATACATATCTACATACACACACATACACACACACACACACACACACATATATATATATATATATATATATATACATACATACACACACATATACACACACACATATATATATATATATATATATATATATATATATATATATATATATATATACACATGTATACACACACACATACACACACACACATACACACACACACACACATACATATATATATATATATATATATATCTGATCTCACTGAGTTGTATCTTTACTGAGCACCATCTTACATTGCTGTCCCTTCAATAAATCTGTCTGCTTTATACAAAATAATGCACAGCAAACACATTTTAGTAACCAGATTTTACAAACATGCTATACTACTGCTTTAAAATATATCACATGACAATTTCTTCCAGTATAGAGTTATAAAATTATTTATGCTTGTCAATCAGATGAATTAAATGAGTTATAGTAATGTATATGTTTGGGACATAGGTTTTTAACACATATTATTAATCTGCTATTCCTGTATCTGTGATGTGTCAGTGTGATATCTAGGTCAAAGGTAAGACCAGCTGCTTTCAGCTTCTCTGTGAGAATTCTGAGAATTGAAGCTTTTGAAGTAGCTCATGGACACTGTGCATGAGACAGCCCACATCCCAGATTGTCTCTCTTAACATTTTGGCGGGAAACTTATTAAAAACTAGTGACAAACATTCTTTTAGCAGTGTAAATGCATCTAAACATGACAAAACCTTCACAATGCATTCTACAGGTTATTACGGACTCTATGTAAGTGAAATCAAGCCCAAAATTATTAATAAGTAACAAAACTCAACATTTTTGTCCCAACTCCTATGCAAATCTTATTATTTACTGTGTCTATATGATCAAAAGCATTTCTATATATTAATAAAGAAAAGAAAAGAGAGTAAAAAGTAAAAGGGTGTAAGGCAGAAATAAAAAAAATGTAAGAGAAAGCTATAAGAAGTATATACCATAGAATGTTACTTACTGTTTATATTAATAGAGTTAAAAATAAAACATATCATTTACTATTATTTAGTTCTAATTATTATTAGTTAAAGCATGACAGATTATTTACAAACAAGCATAAGCAGTGTAATCAAGAAAGTATAATAAGGAATAGCATTTGAAGAACATATAAACTTTTAAAGGAAAAAAAAATGTATCAAATTACTGACCTTATTTTTCCTCTTCAGAAAGAGAAACAAGTTAAATCACAGCTTGCCATTAAATCTCCAGATATTTTGACTAGTTATGAAACAAAACATTTCTTTGCACACAGAGAATAACTTTGATTAAATCTTTTTCAAAATATTTGTTGCTTCTTGGAAATGCAGGAACTATATTTAAAAAGATTAATAATAAGATAAAATGATGAGAGAGAAAAAAAAACATAGTACAAATCATTTGTTTTTTAGTCTCTTCTTCTTCTCTGAAGTCTTCCACGAAGTTTCAGTTGCCAGTCTCTTTAACGAAGGACTAGCCCATTCCATTTCTTCTATTTTTTCCAAAATCTTATTTTTTTTGATAAACAGTAAAGCAGAGTCTAAGTCATCGAAAATTTTAGGACCATCAGGAAGAAGATTTTAAGCTTGGCAGGAAACAGAAGGTATGTTTTAAACTGTGCTTTTTTAAGCTCCCTTATTAGTGGCAGAAAAACTTTTCTTTTAGCTAATACCATGGAAGAATAGTCATTGTCAAAACGCACAGTTGTTTCATTAATCTTAACAGGAGCTTTAGCCCAAGCAGATTTAAGAACCATCTCTTTATCAAAAGATGATAGAAATCTAACTATAACTGATCTAGGATAGTTTTTGTTAGAGTTAGTATTAGCTATAGATCTATGTGCTCTTTCGATACCAAAAGAGAATGCTTCTGGTAAATCTAAAGTTTTAGGGAGCCATGTTGTTAAAAAAGACGTAATATTGTTACCTTCAATATTTTCTGGCAGTCCAAAAATCCTAATGTTATTGCGTCTAGATATATTTTCCAGGTCATCCAGCTTTGTTTGTAAATGTGTATTTTGTTTCAGCAGAAACTCAATGTTGATTTCCTCTTCTTGTATTCTATTTTCCATGTCATTCACAGCTTCTTCTATGCCTGTCATCTGGATCTTCTGTTGTTGCAGGTCCATATGTAACAAGTCTATTTGTTTTGTAGTTTTTTCTATGAAAGTGTCTATTTTAGTATCCATTTTATCCATCTTAGCAGTAAGTTGCTGGACTATAATTATCAGAGACTGAAGTTCTTTCTTGATGCTGGAGTCTTGAGAATTTGTCTTACTGGAACTCATTTCAGACTGATAAACTGACAGGAAATTTTCCAAAGTAATTTCTGACAGGAATATTATTAAGATTTCCTTTCTTTTTTAGATATAGTTCAAGAACTATATAAAACAAACACATTTAGAAAGAAAATTACTTCAAAAATTATTTTTTTAAGTAATTAATTCCTGTCAATGTAATGTAGGTTTACCCCGGGAATCATCTCTGGGTCACTGCTGGACAGAGGCACAACAAACTAACTAATGGGGTATTTTTTTTCATATAAGGGGTGTAAGTAACAATAATTTGGGCTAGGCTTATAAATGCCTTAGGGCAGATAGCCTAGTATAAACCTATGAACCTATGAACCTATGAAATTGGTGGAGCTGAAGAAATCTGCTGCTATCCTGTGTTCATCCTTGGCCACGCCCCTCTCTCTGCCTTTCTTGACACCTTTGCAGACTGTCAGTTCTTTTTTCTAAGACTGTGTCACTTCCTGTGAGAGGCAAACATCCATTGTTTCTACTTCTGCTTCTATCTCTTTTTTTCAAGTTATGGTGGCATGAGCCCTGTACAAATTCCACAGTAGTCACTATCGGACATTACACCACATAGTTCCCCCCAAGCTTAGACTTGTGAGTTTGACCAGCATTGGTCCCACCATCCCACCCTGATCATGTTGTCACTTTAAAAAAACAGTATCTCTGTTTTCAGCTCCTTATAATAATTTGACTACCAAAGTCCCACCCCCTTCTGTTTCATTGCTGTTGTCAATAAGCACAAAAGTATCAGTTGTATGAGCTATTTAAATCATTTTGCCTTCCATTTGTATTCCATAGAGCCATAATACTGAGTGCCCTCCCTGCCGGCCAGTGTTGCTCTTGAGGTGATTGCCCTTGTATTCATTTCCTATGGAAATTCCTCTATTTCTTGTTATCTGCTTATACCAGTGGACATTAGTAGATCAAACTGTGAAGTTCCTTCCCTTAGACTGCTAAAGCATCCTTCTTAGTTTCTTGTCTGCTTAGTCCACTATGTACTACCTGGAAGGTTTAACCTTTTTTTCATAGCTCTTTTATAAATTGCTCATCCTAGTGTTACAGTATATAGATCTTTCCTACAAATTCGCTTCATTAGCAGTCCATTTTCTCCAGGCACTAATATCTTGAAATCAATACTAGAAGTGTAAGGATGATGTTGCATTCGTTACAGGCATTTGTAAATCTTGAAAATATAAATATCTGCATAGTTACTGAAACAGTTTCAAAACAAATATAGCACTCCCACAGTGCAGAGTTTTAGTGCCTACCACTCTTTCAGACCCAATGTGGGAAATGACAGTGTTATTGGAGAGAGTGTATCTGCATTTGTAAGATGCCATCTTATTTCAAGTCTTGCAACAGAACGTTGACCTTAACTTCATATCCTTTTCAAAATCGAACTCTGTACCATATACTAACCAGTGATCCTCTGGATCAGCAGCTTAGCTTTGACCTATTGACATTTGAGACTTACCTGGCCAGCACTACTTTCTTTGTTAACCCATGTTTCTATATCCCAGCAGAGCCTAATATTTGCTCCCCTTGAATGATTGCAGCACATTTACTGCATTGCTTACTACTTGTTTGCCTCTTCTTTTTCAATGCAGACAGTTTACAAGGTCACAACCAGTTTTATCAGATTTGCTCACAATTTTCTTTCTTGCAGAACACCATGATGAATTCTTTTTCTTGCTGCCATAGGACTCTGCTTGTAGGAGTAGCAACTTATACAAAATGTAGTTTCACAAAATGCCACCAGAGGTTTGATAAAGAAATTTTACTGTACGAGTTATTTTTGCTACATATCTATAGTGCATGCCAACAGAGGCCTTTCTTTTCCAAGCAACCCTTGAACTGCCACAATGACTTTTTTTTTTATTACTGGAGCAAGTCATATTGTAGGCACAGGGCAGATGTTTTCAGGAATGACAGTCCCTCATGTTTAACAATTCACTACTGTGGAATAGTTTTTATTTATGCTTCTCATATATTTTGCTATAGATTTCTTACTACTGCTCACTAAGGAGAATTAAGTTCACTTAGCATGTACTAAAAGGCAGTGCTGTATAAAGTTCTGTAAAGTTCTTCCACTTGTAAATGTTTTCTACGCACTGCACATTTTTGTCTTTTGCTTTTACTTCCCAACAAACTGAATTTACATGCACACAGAGTTCTCATCTGAAAAAAGTTTCTATCAAACTGTATTTCAAGAGCAACACAGTTCTCTTCAGAAAGCATTTACCAGATATCTAGCAGACAATGATTTGTACTTGCTTTAAACAAAAGAAATGATACCGCACAACAAAGTCTTTGCTGTAGTCTGGATTGGCTAACACAGGGGGTCCTCCCAAAGCTTCCTTAAGCTTCTGAAATGCCTGCTCACATGCTGGGGTCCACACTACCTTATCTGGCCTGTTCTTCCTTGTCAGGTCTGTGAGGGAAGCAGCTATGGTACTATAATTGGGAACGAACTTTCTGTAGTACCCTGCTGTCCCTAAGAATGTCCTCCCCTGCTTTTTGATAACAGGTGCAGGCCATGCCTGAATAGCTTCCACTTTGGCAGGTTCTGGCCTTATCTTACCACTCCCCACTCTATGTCCTAGGTAGGAGACCTCTGCCATACCCACCTGACATTTGCTCGGCTTAATGGTCAACCCTGCCCTCTGTAGTCTGCCAAGCACCTCCCTGACATGCCGAAGGTGCTCTTGCCAGGAATGGCTGTAGATAGCAATATCATCCTTGTAAGCAAGGGCAAATCCTCCTGCTCCTGCTAAGATATGATCTACCAGCCTCTGGAAAGTCACTGGGGCATTCTTCATCCCAAAGGGCATCTTTGTGAACTCATGCAAGCAAAAAGGAGTCATAGCACTGGGAGTCAAGGGCACCTGCCAGTAACCCTTGGTAAGATCAGTGGTTGTAAGATACTTAGCCCCACCACCTGCTCTAGGGCCTCATCTATCCTAGGCATGGGGTAAGCATCTGACTCTGTGTGACTATTTAATTTCCTGTAATCCACACAGAACATGTTGCTGCCATCCTTCTTTGGTACCAACACTACTGGTGAGGCCCAGTACTGTTGGACTCTTGAATCACCCCTAGTTCCAACATCTCCTGTACCTCCTCCCTCAGAGTCTGTTTGACTCTCTCAGGCACCCTATAAGGGGCCTGCCTGATGGGCCTTTGGGGTCCTGTATCCACCTGGTGCTGCACCAGGTGGGTGCTCCCTGGTTTCCCAGTGAACCCGTCCCCAAATTCATGCAACACTGCTTGGGCCCAGATTTCTTGAACCTGGGCAGGAGATAACTGCTGGGACATTGCTAACCCTTCCACTGAGGTGTCAGCCCGAGCCTCACTGAGGAGATCAGTCACAAGATCTCTCTCAGACTCCTCCTGCAATCCACTGCAAATGCTCAGCACAAGGGCCTCCCTATCATGGTAAGGTTTCATCATGTTAACATGGTACAATTTGTGCCCCTGACGTCTACCTAGCACTTCCACCATGTACTTAACATCACTTACCTTTCTTAACACCTTGTATGTTCCCTCCCAAGCTGCTTGCAGCTTGTGTCTGACAAGAATGAGAACCATTACCTGCTGCCCAACAGCATATTCCCTAGCTTGAGTATTCCTGTCATACCACACCTTTTTCTGTTGTTGGGCTTCTGCCAGGTTCTCCTGGGCCAAGCCCATGTTTTACTTGAGCCTTTTCCTGAGATTCGGGACATATGCCACAACAGACTCCTTGTGAGACTCACACTCACCTTCCCACTCATCTCAAATTAAATTTAGAGGTCACCTCACCCTATGCCCATACAGCAACTCAAAGGGTGAAAAACCAATGGATTCCTGGGGAAACTCTCGGTAAGCAAACAGATGGGCAAATATTTGTCCCACTCCCTCTTAAACTGATCTGCAAATGCCCGTAGCATGGACCTGATTGTAGAGTGTAACCTCTCAACAAGACCATTAGTCTGGGGATGGTAGGGGGTGGTCTTCATGTGCTTCACCCCACAGGCCTTCCACAGACAAGCCAGCAAGACTGACATAAAATTGGACCTCTGTCAGACAGTATTTCCTTTGAGAAACCTACCCTGCTGAAAATCTCTAGCAAACCTTCTCTGCCTCAATGGAGGACAAAGCCACTGCCTCAGTGTATCATATAGCATAATCTACAATCACTAGGATATACTTTTTCCCTGTGGAACTTGGGGTACTCAGAGGACCCACACTATCCATAGCTTCCCTCTGAAATGGCTTCTCAATCACAGGCAAAGGTATCAAAGTAGCTCTCACCTTGTCTCCTGTCTTGCCTACCTTTTGGCACTGCTCACAGGTCCTGCAGTACCCTGTTACATCTCTGGAAATTCCCGGCCAATAGAAGTTTTGCATAATGTGCTTCTGTTTACGTTTTATGCCCATATGACCTGCAAAGAGAATATCATGGGCTATGGCTAGAAGCGTCAGACGGTAAGCTCTAGGCACTACCAACTGCTGTACTGTCTCAACTTCTAGCCATTCCTCAGGGGTCCACTCTCTATACATTAACCCTTTGTTCCAGTGTACAGATTCCCCCTTCCCTTGAGAAGCAGGTGCCTTCCTAGCAACCTGCCTCAGGCCTTGCAATGTAGGGTCTGAGAGCTGAGCCTGTCTCAAGTCTCTCCTTGTAACCCTTCCCAGCTCCCCTTCCACAGGAAGTCTGGCATCCTCTGACAGCGGTGCCTCACTGTCAGCCTGGGTACTATTACTCACCTCTACCTTTGCAGTCTCCCTGTCCAAGGGAACATCAGTACCCACAAGCAGCTGTAGCTCACATTCAGTCTCACTGCTACAGCATAGCTCACTCCCTGAATTAACCACCTCAGCAGTCCTGGCTGCAAGTATGCAGTCTGTCTGGGTCTCTCCCAGGCTACCAGACTCACATGCATGCCTCCTAGCCTCACTGCATGTAACTACATAAGTACATAGTACTGCCTCATCCAAATCCTTCCCTCTCAGGACATCTGCAGGATGGTAGTTCCATACCCCTGTTGTCTCAAGATATCCCACTGTTGGCATTTTGTCTTTCCCACTTACTGGCTCTCCCTCACCTTTGGTTCCCCACCTTGCCTCCGTGGACATCTGTATGCCACATGGCCCCACTGGATGCATTTAAAACATTTAACCCTAGCTCCTGGATGTGTACCTGGACAATAGCTTCCCCTGCTACTGGTGGATTCTGTTGGGGCCATCTGTGCTGCCCACCATGGGTTCCTTTAGACCCATGAGCAGTACTGGGGGTCCCTTTCCTGTGCAGGGCTGCCCTGCTTGTTAGGTATAGGTCTCCCTTCTTCCCCAACTCCTCTGAAGTCGCACACTCTCTATCAGCTAACCAGATCCTCATGTCCTCAGGCAAAGTTCTAAGGGCTTGTTCCCTTACCAAAAGGTCTGCTAGCCCTTCAGAAGTGGTGACCTGATATCCACTCACCCAGCTATGAAAATAAGTGCTCAGTTCAGCAACATATTCACATACATTTTCATCTGCCTTGGGTCTATACTCATGAAACCTTTTCCTATACATTTCAGGTGTTAGCTTAAAACATTCTAACAAGTGTCTTTTTACAGCAGTGTAATCAAAACAGTCAGTGTCATGCATTTTTGCTAAAGAAGTTACAGCTTTACCATGGAGTAAGGGGGTCAGGAACCATACCCAGAGCCCTTGGTCAGCTTCATACTGTTTACATACCCGCTTAAACATATGAATGAAGCTATCAAAATTATCCCCCTCTTTAAACTGTGGAAGACATGTATTGACCTTTTGTGCTTCTGGGGGTCTAGTTACTCCCTTCCCCATTACCTCCATGACTCTGGTGAAGAGTCAGCATTTCCCTCTCATGCCTCCTCTGCTGTTCATTTTCCTCAGCTTGTAGACTCCTCATTTTCTCGGCTGCTTCTAGTTCCATATGCCTGGCCTCCAACTCAAGTCTCTTTAGCTGCAGCTGGATTTTTAAGTCCACTGCAGGAAGGTTGAGCTGTCCATTCTCCGAGGATATTGCATCTCCACTGTCAGTCTGATTGTCCTCCACGCTGCTGTTTTCTGATGTAGCTGTAACCAAGACTGCAATCAGGTCTGCTTTAGTCAGGTTTCCATGCACCAGTCCCCTAGCCTGGCACATCTCCACCAGCTGGCACCTTGTCAGCTTTCCATACTCTTCTGCTGACATACTGCCTGCTCACCCTGACTAACACTAAGCTAACAAAAGAAATAAAACAATTGTGATCTGAACTCTGAGTATACACTGCATGGCTGTTTTAGAGTACAAAACACTTTGAGATCACTGTACATAAGCTACAGGAATTCACTTTACCCACACCACTACAAGCCAATTAGTAAGTGAAGTAGATCCCACCACTGCCACCACATGTGATGGCCGTGCTCTGGCCCATCAATCAAGGAGCCTCAGTCCTCACCACTAACACCAGGGAGGTCGTCTCCGAGAAGAGGAAAGGATAACTAATACAGTAAAGTATAATTTCCCTTAAGTGCACACAGAGATCACAGTCAGTCTGGAGCTGGTTGCTCCCTTGCTCACCGGGCCCCCAATAAGACTCCCCACTGGCACAGCTATAGGGTCCAGGTCTCAGCCTAGCTGGGCAAGCTAGAACCTCCAATACCCTCTCTGTCCAACCAGTGCTTCATGTCCCTGCTAAGTAGCTGACACAACACACACACACACTTTGAGATAAGTATTTGTACAATTTCACAGACACTCCTCGGAAAGGCTGACACAGATTCTCCAGCTGTGCCCCTTTACCCTGACTATACGGTAGTAATTACTGCCACCACCCAGATAATAATATCAGCTACTAAAAGGCCCTTAAAAGGGGGTCCAGTTATTACTGTGCAATATTATCCAATGGTAATGTGACTATTCAGTCTATGCTTATTGGAAGGGCTTAGACAGTAAACTCTATAAATATATAATGTACTCTAAAACATAATTTATATCTACATAAACCAGCCACAGGTAGCAGGTTTTAAAATATTTAATAATAAATAATTAAAACAAGACAAAACTACTACACCACAGAGATATCCAAGAGTTCAAAGATCACACAAAAACTTAAAATAATACAGTAGGACATGTCTGATTTCAAAGAAAAAATACCTAATTAATCTTTGCTAGATTTAACTATTCCTACAAGAAATCACAGTGCTAAAACTTACATGTGAGCATAAGCAGAGTGCTGAGTTAGATATCCAAGATCAAAATGCTCCAAGTCTCCTGTGAGAAATAGTATTTAAACATTACTAACAAACATGTCTCTAAGGCCCACCCAAATTACATCTTTTTTCACACCTAGGTTTTCCCAGGCAAACAAACTGCATTATTTAGTAATCTAACACCTGCTCAGAAACTTACAATAGAAGACATTTCACATGTACATTCCAACAGAAACCAGAGCAGCAAAGCACCACCCACATGTAAATTCTGGTCATAAACTCCAGCCTCAAAACAGTGGGCATGAAACCTTCATCCAAACTCACCAGAACCGAACTCTAACATGAAAGGGTCTCAACATGCTCCACTGGGCCAGCAGAGTGCAACACCGCCACATATTTTGCAGTTCCACATTTCATAGCATTCTCCCACACTCAAAAAAAATGCCTGTATTTTACACTCATCCACAAATGCCAGAATTATACATCAAACTCTATCCGACTAGGCTGGCAACCTTCGCCCATCTCTCCCCAATCGTCACACCCGGTTATGTAATCAGTATTTTCACTGTTACACACAGTACACTCAGCTGTCTTCAACAGTTTGTTAAAGTTTTCTTTTCATGCACACACTTCATTTAGATGGAACTAAACTCTACCAATAGAATTTTCTTGTTAGTGTACCAGACAATATTCTTGTCCTTGTATAGTCATTGGAAAGCAAAGCAGTGTAGCAGTATATTACTGAGTTTGTCATGCATCAGTGCAACTACTGCACATACTACAAAAGTGACTTATTTTCTTAAAAAGCCAATGTAACAAGTTTTCATCAGCACATTTTCCACTGTTGTTGCTGAACATAGACCTTGTGCTGCCAGAAAAATTCCCATACAGTCAAATCAGTTGGTGCTTCAATTTTCTTAAGCCTGATACTTTTCCATATTTTGCATATACTAATAACACTGTTTTGCCTTGGGGAATTTCTAACATTTTTTGCAGAGTGCTAAAGAGAAAATAAAGGACTACCTGGATAATTTGCACGAGTTTAGAAAGATTGCTGTTAAGCAGCTGCTTTTGTTAATAAATCCAGAGAACAAAAACCTTTAGCACAATGACTTAGGCAACAGAAAGTAGAAAGGGTTGTTGTCAAACTTGAGAAGCCTATAACTAGAAAAATAACCAAAGACCCGGTGGTCTTAGGCATATTTTGGAAATTTTATGAAAATTTGTATAGAGAAATATGGAACTTAAGAAAAAGCACAAATGGAAATATTTATGGAAGACTTAATTAAATATGCCAAGGTCAGACCTAGATGAGGCTCGGCAATTAACAGTTAATATAGGAGGGGATGAGATAAAAACGGTGATGTATAATTAATCTGCAAGAAAGTCTCCATGAATAGATGGTATTCCTGTAGAAGTTTGGAAGTTAGGAGAGAAGAAAGTGATAAAGATTTGGAAGGTTTTGTTTAACAGTATTTTAAAAGGAGGGGGACAACCAATATCCTATAATACCTAAAGACAGTAAAGACCCATCAGATCAAACTTCATATAAGCTCATTTCAGTTTTAAATCATTTCAGTTTTAAACCATGATTATAAAGTGTTTATCCACAATGACTAAAAGGTATTGCCAAAATTGATAGATATGGATCAGAGTAGTTTTGTGGAGGGAAGGCAAATGGTTGTCAACATATTAGAACAATGATGATCCAGAGGGAAGGAGAATGTCAGAATATATTGCTGTTATTGGTGGATCTTAATGCAGAGAAAGGATTCCACAGAGTAAATTAGTAGGGCAATGGAAGCATTTGTATTCCTTGATACCACAATAAGGTTACTAAGGATATATGATGGATCAGAGGCAAAAATCAAAGTGGGAAGGTTTCTGTCTGATATGTTCTGTACCAACAGTGGAACCAGGCAGGGGTTTCCTCTTTCCCCTTTATTTGCTTTATATTTAGAACCATTGGCAAAGCTAATAAGGGTCTCAGAAATTAAAGGATATAATTGCTATGGTAATCAAGAAAAGTCAGCTTTATTTGCAAACAGTATGGACATGCAAGTGTTGTGGAACATTCCGAGATAGTTTCAAGTTTTTTTGTAATATAAAAATAATGAAGGTAAAGCAAAGGCTTTAGCAATAAACTATGGTTAAGAAATACTGATAGTTACATGGACGTGATAAAATAAAGTATTTGAGTATTGGTTAAAAAAGATTACGTTATGGCAGCTAAAGATAACAGGGTTTGCATATGGGTAACACAATAACCACCAGTTATACCTAATTGGGGAATTTTACACACACACACACACACACACACACACACACACACACACACACACACACACACTCCCTAAGGAACCCACACACACACACACTCCCTAAGGAACCCACACACACACACACACACACACTCCCTAAGGAACCCACACACACACACACTCCCTAAGGAACACACACACACACTCCCCAAGAAACACACACACACACTCCCCAAGAAACACACACATGGCATTAAGCAATAATGAGCAGCGGCACTGCAAACTTCTCCCTAAATGAGCAAGAAGACTTACTTTGGAATGGAAGCAAATTAAGCAATAAACTACTGTTGCGGACAGGGAGAAGAACAGAGTGGATTAAAGTTTTGCCGGTCCTCTCACCTGTACCTGTTGCTGTACAAAAACAGTAGTACACACCCCCTTGCAAACCTCTCCATAAATGAGCAGGAATACACACACACCCTAAATAGCAATAAAAACACTTGCTTCAGAATGGAAGCAAATTAAGCAATAAGAACACTTGCCAACTGAACCCTCAGCAAATTAAGCATACTGTGAACAGGAAGAACAGAGTAGATTTTTTGTGAATGTTTTGCTGGTCCTCTCACCCATACACATTGCTGTACGGAAACAGTAGTACACACACACACACACACACACACACACACACACACACATGCAAACCTCTTCCTAAATGAGCAGGACCACACAAACCCTGAATATGGAAACAAACTCTACTCTCCCAGGCAGCAGCACCATTGCAAACCTCAGAATGGAAATGAGCAGCAGAACGGATAGGCATTGGACAGTAATGAGCAGTGGCATTGCAAACCTCTCCCTAAATAGCAATAAGAACATTTACTTCAGAACGGAAACAAATTAAGCAATAATACTTACAAACGGAACCCTCAGCAAATTAAGCATACTGCAGAAAGGAAGAACAACACATTGGATTTTAACATGTTGCTGTATGGAAACAGTAGTACACACCCCCTCCAGCCCATAGCCAAATTCTGACAGGCTAACAAAGCTGACGTCATCATGTGTCATCAGCGTGTCAACGTGCGTGATGACATCAGCAAAAAATTTGCCAAAAAAACTTGTGAAATTCGGAAATTAAAGGGGCCACTCGGAAATTCCTGACACCCCGTTATTTTGACCTCTAAACTGGTAAAAACTGAGAAATTCAGTATGGTTGAGAGATCTGATATGTGGGAAAAGACTAAACAAAAGATAATACAAAACTGAGAAACTGGACCCTCTTGCCTATGGATATAGAAAGCAAGATAGAAGCAGTAAAAATGTTTTTGTGTCTTTAGTTTTATACACAGGTTAGGCATATTTTTTATCAAATACAGGAGAACTTGTGGACAGTAATTAATAAAGAGTTGAAAGGATTTTATCTTGGAGGGGAAGAGGGCAAGTGTCAAGTGGGAATATGTTGATCCTCCCAATAGAACAAAGTGATTTATGATTACCTGATTTGAAGGGATATTTTAGAGCTTCACATTTAAGACTCTTGTACATAACAAGGAGAAAGCAGGGAAGAAATTCAAGAAATGAGAGAGTAGGATTTCAGATGTAGATCTTTAAGGAGAATAACAGCACTCCTACAGAGTATTATATTCATAAAGCAGTGAAATAAGTCAACAAGAGAATGGAGAAAGGAGAGTCTGCCATTAGGGATGACTACAGTTAGGGGTACAGATAATAGGCAAGAGGCAGCTGGAATTTACTGGAAGATAGTTGCAGAGGAACCAAGGTATTTGGAGCAGATAATTACAGAGGGAAAGTTAGTAGAATAACAAGAGGCCAAGAAGGCATTTACAGTGCAGGCCAGAGACTACCTTCCCTATAAGGGATTGATATCAGAGTATAGGCAGTGAGAAAGAGAAAGGAATCCTAAGTGAACGACCTGCACTGGTAGAATTTTTAGTTAAATCCAGTACAGAAGCTGCTGTTAAAAATTTGATAAGTAGGACATATAAAATATTGCACGATAACTATAAGTATCAGAGGAGGTTAGAAAAGATTGGGAAGAGAGCTATTGGCTAAGCATTTTCACAAAAATAATAGGAGGATATAAGTATGGCTCCCAAATATGGAAAAAGTTGAGAAGATTTAAAATTTTTGCTTGGAAGTGTTTGCATAAGTATTTTTATACTCCAAGCAGAGTCCAAACAAATTTTCCTCCATTAGAGTGATGGTGGAGGTGTGATGGGGCATAAAGAGGTAAATGTGAACATATGATCCGATGTCTTTTCTATCTGGATTCAGCTTGCAGGTTATCGGATCCGACTCGAATCTGAGACTAGCCATATACCAAAGAATTCAGTTGGCTGCGGTCCACCTCCTCTACACACAGTACCTCGCTCAGCTAAGAATACCCCAGATCTAGTTTTCTATAAGTCCTGGACAGCAGCGTGGTTATTTGCTCCACATGAGAGTATCCATTTTTAGCTGCTGTTAGCATGTTTTAGGTTAGAAAAAGGTTAGGTTAGGTGGTGTAGGCTTAATATTAAAATACTGATAGGCTTTTCCTGCCTAGAGTGGGTGTGTGTATTTGAAGTTTTTCTTTTGTAAGTTAAGCAATTAGTGGAGTGTTGTTCACTGTAGTTCATTAATCCTTTTTCTGTAGAATTTGGCTATTGTACTTTTAAGTCTGAATTTTTTCTATACCATATGTAGCTTGTCATCTTTCTGCATCGATCCAAAAGGGTTTAAAAATGTGTGGTGTGTGGACACAAGCTCCCTTCAAAGGATGCCCATAATGGGTATGTTTACTGAGTGGGTCTGCCCATCTGATGCCACCTTGCTCCATTTGCTAGGGCCTGGCACTCATACTGTTAATGAGAGGAGAGCCAAAGTAGTTCTCAAGGGCTTCCTCTCTTTTACCAACTCTTTTTCAGCCTCTTCCAGTAAAGAGAACTAGTCAGATCAGCAGTCATAGACAGGGCTAAAAGCACCCCAAGCCTCGCAAATGGGACTGTAAGTGGTCAGCCGCTTCTTCTGTTCCATCTGATCTGTCAGATCCAAAGACACTTGGATTCTCAGTCAGCTTCGGCTTTGCCATTGCGCTGACGTCTCTGAGATGATCGCCTTTGGTGCCGATTTCAGGAAAGGCTCCTTCTCTGGTGATTAGTACCCCCTGCCTTTTTCTGTCCAAGAAGGTTCCTTTTTGATGGACTGTTTCTTCCTTCTCCCCTTCTGCTTCAATAGAGTTCTTGCTATAGTCCACTTCTTCTCCACTGTAGCTCTTGCCAGAGTCCCTCACCTTCTCTACCCTGGATCTGAGCATCTCTAGTTTGGATCCGCACAGTGGATTCCTTGCCTACTAGACTGACCTTTGAGTCCCCTTCAGTGGCGTCATCTGCTCAGTCATTCATCATTGTCAGTCAGCAGCCTAATTTGAATTTGGAGCAGCTGATGAGTTGATTTTTTACAGGCACAGATGCAGTTTAGGCCTCATCCTCTGAGCTCTGGACTCTTGCCTTGGAGTTTTGACTCCATCATCTTGGTTTCTTATCTTAGCCTCCATAGATCTGAGGTCATTGGGGCTGGCTTTGGATCAGATCTGACAGCATTGCCAGTTTTGGCTCGGACCCCTACCTTGGTGTCCCCAACTCTGGCAGCATTGAAGCCTAGTGGACTTCAGAAACGGCAATTTGAGATGGGTGTCTTCTGGCTGGGGTCAAAGATTCCGGCAATTTGAGATGGGTGTCTTCTGGCTGGGGTCAAAGATTCCGGCTTCAGGATAGTCCCTTCCACTCAGGGTTTCTACCCTCTATAGTTCAGCTCTGGTCTCAACGACAGGGTAGGTAGTAGTGCCAGGGGAATCTAGGATGAATTTGAGATCCTCGAATCTTAGGTCTGTTGGCCTGTGCCTGCATTTGATGTAAAAAGGATGTTCTTCTCCCAGGAGAGGGAATAGTGGAGTACAATCAGCGTTCCCTCCTTGTCTCATATCGGGACGTGTGTCTGCTCAGGGACCGCTCACTCCGTATTGAATTCTAGTCTGCTCCCCCTCTGCTGAGGCCCCTGCCTCTTGTCTTTCCCGCAAAAATAAATTAAGGCACCAAAGTTACACACTGGAAATCAGTCACTGTACTTTATTGCAGAAGACAACCGGTAAGCACTTTCACAACTTAATGTTGCTTCATCTGTTGTGAAAGCGCTTACCGTTTGTCTTCTGCAATAAAGTACAGTGACTGATTTCCAGTGTGTAACTTTGGTGCCTTAATTTACTTTTGCTCTTGTTGTGTGTTTTGGGCACCTCAGTGTACCTGCAGCCGTTTGGTTTTTGCATCTTCAGCTCTTGTCTTTCCCCCCTGGAATCTCTGGAGTGGGAGGTTTCAGGTAAAAGATAGTGCAGTAGGAAGGAAGCATGTGGACTCACCTGAGGAGTCCCTCATGGAGGGTTCTGAACTCAGGGAAGTACAGGGGGTCCCCCTGTGATGAACCCTTGCTTTGGCAAACTTTTGGAGCTTCCTCACCAGCATGGGAGTTGGACTGCGTAAGCCCCTTCTTTGGAAGAGTCTGTATTTTTGGACAAACTTAATCTGGTGTCTCAGAAAGCATGGAAGGAACCTGATATGATGGAATGAATTCCCAAAAAGCTCCACCTAACAATCTGTTACATAGGTGTAAGGACCTTGCCCTGGATGCAGTCACTAAGAAGGGCTTTTAGAGAAGAACTATTCAGCTTATCCCCCAAATAGGGAATTTTGGGCATTGGGACCATTTAGGAAACTGTTCTTGCTAATGGCATTAATCTGTCTAGCTCATTTGACCAGCATTCAACGGGACATCATGTTGGAAGTGTCAAGTGTTAAGACGCAACAGACTCCAGAGTTTAAAAAGGCTGTGGAGACTCAGTTGTCTACTTTACAATCCACCATGAGGCTCGTCTGCAATGCAGCAGATAGAAAATCCAGAGCCACTCAGTCCAGCATTGCTGTGTGTCACCACACTTGGATGAGGGTGTGCAGCTTTGCTGACTGCTTCAAGGTGTCCTTTATCAATGCCCTTTTTGAAGGCTTCTGTGTGATTGGGCTGAAAGTTAGAGGCACTTTGACCAGGAGCGAGCCAGGCTGAAAGATGCTATCAGCTACTTGAGTATGTTTTGTTTCCCCCCAATGTTCCTTCTCATGAAACCAGAGGGGAGGAAAACATCTTTAGTTCAAGAAATCACAACAGTTTTTCAAGATGCTCCTTCTGAGGATTCCCCCACTGTGGGAAGGGTAACCACAATGGAGGCTATCATTGTGGCAGGAGTGGTCTTCATAACCAGGGCTTTCACAGAACTTTCTTCTGGAGGCTTTTTCAGTGATCCTGAAGGATTTCCCAACTGTCTTGCTCTGGAGGCAATCAGGGGTTGTTTGGCTGTACATCCAGAAGCCTGGGAGGCCATCACCTTTGATGCATGGGTGTAAGGAGTTCTATCCAGAAGCTATTCAATTCCATTTTTAAAAGTTCCAAACTTAAATACCAGAAAAGATTAAGGATGACTGGATGTACTTGATTGACCTCAAGGACCCCTACCCTCATATAATAATAGAGAGGCAGTCCAGGAGGTTTCTGCTCTTCCCTCTGGGAGACGATCATTACTAATTCATTGTGCTGCAATTTGGTCTCAACACTGTCCCCAGGTGATTACCAAGTGCATGGCAGTTGTAGCAACCTGGTTTAGGCTGCAGGAGGCTCAGGTCTTCCCTTACCTGAATGATTGGCACTCTGCCCCCCTCAGTAGAGTATTTATAGTCAGGGCCAGAGTCACCTTACTCCAGTTGTAAAATTCCTTGGGAATCATGATCATCTACCAGAAATTGTGTATCCACGCCATCCAAATGCTAGAATTTAAAAGTTACCACTTGAATACTGTCTCTCAGATTGCCAAACTTCAAGGTTTCAGAGTATCAAGTCTTTGGTCTCCAACAGTCTCTAATCCTCTGACGTCTCTTCTGAAACTGAATTGGTACAAGGCAGCATCCATCAGTCTGGTTCTTATAGTGAGGTGTCACATCAGAGTTCTGCAGTGGATTTTGGCAGTCCAGTGATCTTACTAATCATAATACTGTAAGAGAAGTCACACTAAAAGTATATATCATTTTTTTTAATACAAGGAAAAATAAGTCATTTAGCAGAATAATCTATCCATGCATTGAAAGCAAAAGGCAGAGAAAGGAAATAAAACTGAAAATAAATTTCTTATCTGAGGTCTGTAGCTGATATCCCCTAGTGAGAGAAGCAATATCCCAAGAGAACTTGCTCTGCCTCTGGCACAACAGGACTAAAAACGGCCCTGTCTGAAGGGCTGTTTTGGTCCTGCCAGGTGATTGGTCCTTCACTATCACAGACAGGCAGTGGGAGGAGTTCAGAGCATTGATAGAATGCCAGAGGGAGGGTAACAAAGCAGTGCTACCCATATGCCATTAAGGCAGTGTGTTCTGCAAACATTTGCTTTTACCGGTAAGTAGAACTTATGCAACTGTATGCTTTCTTTGTGTACAAAAGGGTAAGACTCTTTAAAATCCAGGGAACCTTTCAGTTCTGTTATACAGACAGAGTTGCCTGTCTTGTGGCTGGATGTATGACAGGAGTACTTTCCTTCATCTGCAAACTAGTAAACTCTAGAACAGATACTTTGAAATTAATTGGGAATGAAAACTTGTACTATTAAATCTCATAGCCCTAAGTTAGATTTATATGATTAATACCCATCCTTTCTCCCTATAAGGGTTAGTGGGGGTGGGTGAAGAAGGGGTCTAGAATTCCTACACTTAAAATGCGATTGCCATTAAGGGAAACAATAGGAATTTGTATTTCAAGCTGCCACTGGGGTACTCTGTCAAGACACACTATAGGCTTCTGTTATTGCAAAGTGATTTGAATTTCTATCAGTCTTAAGAGACCAGACATATACTTTCCCTACCTGGCCATGCTGCCTTTTAGTGATGCACTCCTTTTAGCTATATGACTAATGAATTCAGTCCATAGTTTTATTTACTCCACATCATAACTTAAAAGTGGTTCACAAAACAAGTTACCATTCAAAAATTCATTATCTGATGTAAGTTATTTACCCTTTCATATAGCGACAACTGAAAATGGCCACTCGTAGTACGGTGATAAAATAGTGACTTTAATGAACAAAATGACTAAGCGCTTTCACCAGTTGAAACTGGCTTCTTCAGAGTCTCCGTTTTCAGTTGTCGTTATGTTTTTTAACTTCTTGGTTTAACCCTACTTTTGGGTATTTTTGTTTTTTTTTATTTACCCTTTCATATTATATCTATCTACATAGATCAATATATTTCTTAACTTACCTGTCTGAATAGTTATATACATTTCTTAACCACCTTTCAATCTACTAATAAAATGGAAGGCACAGCTTGATTCTCAGCACTTGTGCAATCACTGAAAGTTAAGTGTAGTCATCTTGTATTTAGAAGTCAGCATTTTATGTCAGTGCTGGTAGTAGCATACATTCCTAAAGACCTATATTGCACAGTTTAACAAAGGGATTGTGTCTAGATCCAAAGATATCATTGCCCCCCCCCCTTTCTCAGCCCATACCACAACTGGAATGCCCACAGAGATACCTTACTAAAAGGATACAAGGCCTAAACAATGTGGACCAACTCAAAGCTCCCTGTCATTATACTCTGTATCCTTCAGACTGCTAAGAGGTGACCTGAGTCTGGCATACAGGGCATCATCCAACCCAATAATGATGGTCTTATTGCTCATCAGCAAGTCAAATGACATTAGAAATACATGGCCCAGGAATCTAATCCTGTTGTGCTTAACAGAGTAGTTTGGAGGGACAGGTATATCTCACAGAAGGTACCACTGGTCTGGAACAGACTACTTCTTCACGTAAAATAAATCTCATCCCTGTCCATATTCAAGTACAGCTTGGATCTATGGTTGGGAAACAAAACATTTACCCCACGACTTCCCCCCTATATTACTAATGGACAGAGGCACCTCCTAAATGCTTTATCCTATACATGGGTTCCATCAAATTATCTATGGTATGATCCCAGTTATTCTAATTAGGATTAATATATAATTATCAACCATGGATGGGTAAGTCCACTCTTTAACCAAATGGCATAGGTTAATGCAAGCACCTAAAGGGAAATTGGCTAGGCTTAAAATGGCCCACAAGGGCAGCTAGTCTAGTACTTACCCACGAACCTATATAGCTTGTTCTACTTGGCTAGCTCAGTTGCATCAACAGTTTTTTTATGCCAATTAAACTGTCAAGTGAATTCAGTACTTTGTCTTAAACTTTTTGATGGGTAGCAAATATCCTTTGATGGTGACTTACTTATGTTCCAAAGTTTTTGTTAACTTTCACAAAAGTTTTTTAAACATTCAGAAATTTATTGAAGTATAGAGCAGCATGTGAAAATCAATTAGCTGCATCCTAAAATAAAAGTAAACGCATGAAGGATTAGTATACACTAGTCTGCAAACTCCAGACACAGTTCTGATCCAGGGAATGTATGTAGAAATGAACATTCCATCAGGCATTAGCACACAACAAACCAGTACTTTGGCAAACTTCCTCCTTCCTGGGCTGCAGACATGTGGATTATCTTCCCATGTTTCCAAAAAATCTAACAACACTTGATATTGCTTGATCAGCTAAACTTGTTACTGTGATATTGGCAGTTGAGAAAAGGTAACAGTTTATTTTCTTCTGAAGTGTTTTTATCATTAAGACCAAGTGGTTAGCTTTGGATGAATGAGTGCATGTTTCTGTCTTTAATACACCACTGCTCTTCCTGATTTGGTCAGACTTAATGAACATCACATTTCACATCTTCGCAATTTGCAGACAAATTCTGATTTACAGAAAAATAATGATTTAATTACCTGATTTTTAGAATCACTGTCTAGTTATCAGAATATCCTGTATTTAATTTATCGTAGACTTGAATGTTAGTGTGATTAAAAGCTGTGTTTTAGCTGTAATCTGAGCCCTAAAATCTCAAGTAATTTTTCCATTCATCAGAATTTATGTCTAGGAAATAAGGATGTTCAGATTCAGTAAATAATGAGATTTTATCGTACTGTAAAGAAGTATTTTTGATTGCAGTCTTACTGATGTTGTTTTTCAGAATGTTAGCAAAGTGAGCAAAATATGCTTTATAGAAACGTGCCCTTTTTCTGAGGTGTATGGTTTCCTTTTTTTTTCACCCAGAATGGCAATTATGTAGATTATAAACTAACCCTACACACACACACACACATATATATATATATATATATATATATATATATATATGTGTACAGACACATTTTGTTGTGTAACACAATCTTACTGTACTAATTTGTTGTTCTTTTGCCAGCTAATTGATGGTATAAAGGGTGAAGTGTTGGGTCAGAGTGAGCCCCAGAATGCTCGTATTCGAAGCTGCTGTATTCATAGAAGTGGCCAGCTTGCAAGCTTGGGTTGTCAGGATGGTACTGTAAAGGTAAGCCCTTGGAATATGAATATAAACTGTAAGTGTAATGCAGATGCTCAGATTTGAATTGATCTAGATAATGTGCTAATTGAATGATAAAGCACAACTTGGTTAATTTTGTTCTGAGTCACTTTAAGAGCAGGTTGAAACATGAATTAAAGTTGAGTGGTTTCTATGTGCTAGAGGGATGATGTATATTAAAAAATAAAAAAAAACTACAGGAATGAGTCTGCTAATCCTGCCCTGGTACATTTCTTTGTTTGAGCTGTGTGAGAAGATTGGGATCAGTACTTACATTTCAACAAGATGTTTGATTTGTTGCCAAACGCAAGATAAATAAATATGGAGAGAAGTCTGAGAGAAAATGATTGTGGGTGGAAATGTGGCAGCAGAAAGCAGGACACAGTGACGGAGTAAAAGAAAAGTAAATAGCTGGGTTTTGATATATTCTTTTCACTTTTGCCACATTAGCAGAATCAGCAGGAGATGAAGGGAGTCGGTCTTAACATGCTGTTAAGAAAGTTATCAACACAGTCTGAAACTTTACAACTGAGATTCAGTACGGAAAACTCAAGGTGCTGCATCTGGAGAACAGTAACCCTGGGACAAAGTGGAAGATAGAGGAAGGTTATAGTTTGAATCTATAGGACAGAAAATAGGAAAGATTATGTACAGTAATGAGCTTCTAGAAACAGGAGAAAAGCATAACAATGGTTAACAGAATGTTAGTCTGCATTTCTGGGTCATAGACACCCTGGGACAGGAAGGAGTTCTACCCGCTTATTAGCTACTGGTGAAGCCTTCGTTGGAATGCTTAGTCTATTTTGGAGATCAGATATGGAAGATGAAAGAAAGAGATTAGAGAGACTGCATAAAAAGATGTCTAGAATGGTAAGAGGAATGGAATTTTATTCATGTGGAAAGGAGCTGTTTTCCTGGAGGCTGGGATGGAAATGGGGATATGGTTTGGGTCCTTAAACACATTAGCAGGAATTACAATGTAACTGAAGTTGAAGGAGTAGGACATGAAAGTAAGGGAGTTTGAATTTGAACCTTATAGATCATACTCAGCTTAGACAAGAGAAAACACTGGTTCACCGAGAGGGTTCCAGAGAAATTGCTTCCTGTATTTGAGAGTATAACACAAAATACCACAACATTTTACAAGGGCATGGGTAACTGAAAAATGCTGAGGAAAACAGGGAACAGCACGGGTACATAGTACAGGCTGAGAGTCTTCAGCAGGTAACATGTACACTATAAGTCTTTTCCTGCCAGCATAAATCTGTAGGTATGTGTGTAATTATATTGAATGAATTTAATGCACCCACAGCAGTAATGTACTGTTTGTATATTAACTCTGTTGAAATATTTGATAAACTCATGGAATTTATTAAGATATCAAACCGAGAAGGAAGGTTCCTTTATATTCAGATATGTACACTTATCCCTGAATTTGTTTGTATCTTTGAATTTATCTGTTTGCATGTGTCAAGGGTTTTCGAGAACAGGCTGTCTCTGATTTGTAATGCCATTTGTGCTTTTTTTTTGTTTTTTTGTAAAGGTGGCAGGCAGGAAACCATGTGTGTACTAAAGGGTGAAATATTTTGGCAGTAACCCATGACTGGGAAGCCTACATAATGAAATGAAGCCAACCGTGGTTAAATTCTGTGATACCCACACTCATGAATGGGTTATTGCTATTATACAGTGACATTATTTAATAAAGATAATGCTTACCTTTCTTAAATATAAGTGCCGCGGTGGTACAGCGGTAGCGTTGTTGCCTCACAGCAAGAGGTTCTCCTGTTCGATTCTCGACTGGAGTGCCTTCTGTGTGGAGTCTGCATGTCCTCCCCACGGTTGAGTGGCCTCCGAAAGACGTGCCTTTGCTGAAGGTTGGGCATTGGGCTGGTAACTCAGCACCATAAAAAAATCTACTGCCAATCATTAGCAGACCGGAGTTCTGCTGTGGCGACCCCTAACTGGGAAAAGCCGAAAAGACAAACAACAACTTACCTTTCTTAAATAATGTCTTTGTATAATGGCGCTGTAGTGTTTTTCCACGTTCTTCCTTGTTTTACTGATGACTGTTCATGTGTATGGGACTCAATTCCCATGCTTGCACAGTACATAAGTGCTGCTGCCTTTTTTCCCTACCATTATAACCTCTAAATGCAAGAAACCCGGACAAAGCCCAACATAATGGGGGGACAAAGGTCTAAAAATAGGCAGAGATTTTATCGCTTTTAGAAAGTTGCTGGAATAAGAGGTTTTGTGTTAATGTCCATTTTCTGAAAGATATGAAGCCTAAACCTTAAATGTCTGTCATTCAATGACTTCAGTTCCCCGTGGCTTGCTAGAAAAGATTTTTTATGAGAAAAAGACCAAAAGTTTGAGAAATAAATCTGGACATTTTGTGAAAATGTAGACAGTTGAGAGGTGCGAGAGTCTGCTGGGATTTTAGTAGGGACAGTGCAGCAATACAGGGTTCATAGATGTTTACTGGGCTAATGACCACAAGGGCCTTTTAAGCCTAGTCATGCATCCCAAATCACTGACAAGTTCTGATACCCTTGATAAGTGTAAGCATGGGCCTGGAAGATGAACCATTTACAGGTTACCTATGTCCGTTAGAGACATAGGTGCCAAATCCAGGGATGAATTTCTGGTTTCCCATCCAGTTGTCCAAGTTGCACTTCAATTGGGTTAGGGAGGAACTCTCCTTCACATGGATGGGGAGCCTGTTCCATAGACGGGATAGTCTCTGGGATACAAACCCAGCTCTTCAGCAGGTCCCTATTTATATCACAGGCAAGGTTTAAGTCTTTAGTACAGGTAATTCTGGTGCATAGATCTCTGCTCAAAAATCTGTAGGAGGCAGAATACAGGGATAGGGCCTTGAGACAGTCTGCATAGGACATTTTACTTATGCCCTGTAATCTTAAACCTCTGTGGACATTCCCATTGTTGGATATGCCTGGTAAGGTACATAACCAAAGGGGGCATTGTACTCATTGATAAGTTGCTGAATGCCAAATACAGTGGAACAATGACTTCCTTGGACTTAGATGCCATAGCTTTGTTTATAAGTTGCGCAGCATAGAATGATTTCCTGACCACTGTAGACATATGATGGTCAAAAACTAATTTACTATCTGTGTGTGTCCTTAAATCCCTGACTACTAGGTCAACTCTAAAGGGTGTATTGTCAATATGATCGTTACCAGGGATGGATGACTTCCCAAAGGATACTATTATGCATTTCTTGGCATTTAGTTTTAATCCATGGCTCTGACACCAGTTGTTTGAAAGTGTCAGCCCCTCCTGCAGAACATTTGTGTCAGGTACATTTAGTTTTGCAGAACATACCTGAATTTGCTTGTATCTTGCTGCATCTTCTAAGCATATGCCATTGGAGAAGCCCAGCCACTCAGTGTACTTCAGCAGCCAGAGCTTTTTTCTATTGGTATATTCCCAATTTACAATGGGCACAATGATTGGGCTGTCCAATCAGCATGCAGGTTTTTGAATGGCAGTGAGATGTCATAGGTTCATAGGTGTGTACTAGGCTAATGACCCTGGAGCCTTTACAAGCCTACCCAGTAGGTTTACCCTGCCATTGTGCCACTCGACCGTGGCTCCCAGTGCCTCTGTCGACTAAAGCCACTGGAGTGATCCCTGGGGTGAATTTTCTATTTCCCATCCACTCATCAAGATTTTTCTTGAAGATGATCAGTGAGGTGCTCTGCCTGCCATGTATGGGAAGTCTGTTCCATAGCATGGGCAGTCTCTGGGTTATGAACCTGTCCCTCAAGCACGTTCTGTTGATTGTGGTAATGAGGTTGAGGTCTCTGGAGCGTGTGGTATGGAGGGATTGGGATTTCTTTAGATGTAACATTTCTAACGGAGCTGGGTCAGACATGGCTTTTTAAGACAAGCAAAGATCGCCTCTAAGTAGGCGATATGAGACAGAGAATAGTTGGTGTTTTTTTGAGTCTGTCCATATAGGACAAATGTTTAAGGCCTAGGATCCTCTTTGTGAGGTACTTTTGTGGCCTCTCCAGTTGTTGCAGGTGTTTAGTGAGGTATATGCCAAAAGAGGCATTGTACTCGATGATTGGCCTAATGAGGGAAGAGTAGAGGGAGACAATGACCTCTTTCTTCCTGGATGCAAAATCCTCAGTAATGAGATTATTTATCACAGATTACAGATTATTTTATTACAGATTATCATTGTATAATTTGGTCATACTCTGTCACCTGTAAGTTAATGATGGATTCCTCCATGTTTGTATCTAATCAGAATGTCCACACACACAAGCAAAACTAGTCAAAATGGAGGCATGAGACAGATAGATGGGATGCAAGGTAACAGCACAGTTGATCATATGGAACCAGCAAATAGAGTAAAACAATGCAAGGTAACTATATAGAGAAGAATGCATATATCAGCGTATATACTGAAACTTTAATACTCTCCTGTTCTGAAATGCTGTAAAAATGCAATTTCTTGTTCATTTTAACTAATTCGTAAACTTCCTGAAAACATAAATGTTGATATTTAGACAGATGGACTATTTTTTGGAAAAGCAACACTAATTAGAGAACCAACTCTAACAAACAAAAGCAATAATAACATATCTTCTTTATATTTAGCACTTGAATCTTGTCTCTAATGATTGAAAGATGGAAGATTCCTCTTTTTGGAGTTTGATTATTACCATCTTTGATATCAGGCCTTTATATATATCATATGTAGTTTAATTTTTCCTTTGTTTATATTTCATCTTTTACTATTATTATATTGTTAAAATGTATTAATATTTATTACTTATGTTAAAAAATGAAATAGTTTCTTTGAGTAAAAAAAAAAAAGAACAGGAACATATTTATAAAGATGTATGTATAACATGTCTCAAATTACCTATGACACAGTATTACCATGGTGGACCCCTTTTTCACACTTGAGAAGATAAAACTTTTAGTAATTCTATATTCAGTAATGCACAGTAACTTACATTAGCTAATCTTGATACATCCTGTATCCAAGTCATCTTTTGGCATAACTATTCACTCTTTTTTATCCCTCTGTTTATCTGAACTTTCATCCCTTTATTTTTCATCACTAATACTACATAACAGGTGAAAAAAAAAACTTTTCCACTTACAATTTACCCTTAGTTGTACATCGCTAAGATTCTAATTTAGCATTTTGAAACAGCAGTGAATGGATAACCACTTTCTTTAACACAATCTCCATTTTATAACAGGCTTTAAAACCTAATTCATCATCAAGTACTTCATATATTCCCATAAACAAAATACTTATTAGCTTTCTAATGACTTATTGAATCCAAACTCATCATACCCGATAAGTATCAAAGTGATGAATTTGTTAAAAATAAGAAGGGTAGCTTGGAGGAAGCAGAGGACTATCCATATCCCACCATTTATATAATAGTACTCCAGGTTGCACGTCTTTTAATTTCTTAACAGGTGTATTGAGTTTGCAGTCAGTATCAAACTAGGTTTCTGATTTAATCACCAAAGCATCATACCCTTGAGAGCATAATGTTGTAACTTGTCCATGTATATTACATGACATACTGCAAACAATATTGTATTTGAACAAAGAACATGATAGACTAGATGTCTTTTACCATGTATCAGAGAAAACATGCACTGCACATGGCCAGTGAAATATGCATCTGTTCTGTCTCTGTTGTTAAGTGATGCTTCATCTGTCTTTCCATCCAGTATATTAAAAAATAAGTAAAATATAAAGGCAATTCACAGTGAACTAGAAAACCAAAGCACTTCTTTTATTAAATCTCAGGCAGTTCCATACCCAGAATGGAATTCTAACTACTGTGTTTGTATGCTTAATATTGCTTTTAAGCAAGTATGGGGATTTTCTAAATTGTTTTATGACTTGGACTGGAAAACTGAAGTCCTGTGGTGTCATTTGAACACTAGGGACTGCATCATTCATGTAGAGCAGCAATTTAACTGTGCTTGTTTTTGTTTATCAGCTTCATTTTGAACATACTGCATTTTATCAGTTCTTCATTTATATGATATTTACTACTGATTTAACATCACTGTATCCATTTTAATTGTTCAATCACGATTTTACCGCAAATTATTTTGATTGCATTTCTGTGGAGATTTTTTCCATTTCTGACAGGGGGCTGTCTAAGTAAATGCTTATTTATGCTGTTTTAAAATGTTTCTGTGTGATTTAAGGTTTAATTTAATATTTGATTTATTAGCAATATTTGAACAAATGAATTTTACTTTGTACTGTGACAGTATGTGCTGTTCTTTACTACACTGTGCAGGTTGTAGAACAAGATTTAACATATTTTAAACTGTTTCTGCTATATTTTATGCTGTTTAGCCTTATTTCCTGTGTGGGGTAATAGTTTATATTTGCTGTTATTGTTACCCTTAGTCAGTCCTTAATAGTGTCCTTTTTTAATTCTGGCTAGTTGTTTTTTTTTTCCCTGACCTGATGGATCCTGACACGACTGCCCTCCCCCCTCCATCAAATCCATTTGCAGCTGAAAGGCAAAAAAATCAACAAAGACATTGCTCAGCCTACATTTTTTGACTCTGCTGTTGCCTGCATATCACTTATCTTTTTCAAGTCACCCTATGTTGTGAGCCCACAGCCCTCTATGGTATGGAGGTCAAACACCTCCTCCTAGGCTGCCCCAGTCCCTGGTTCCAGGGAACCAAGCCCTGTAAGAGCAGGAGAGGTCTGGGGTAAGTTATGCCTTGCTACACATAATACTCTGTTCACAGATATTTTGTCCACTAGTGTAGTTCACAGTAAAAAGAAACAAAAACTTCACGATAATGCAATGAGGTTATTATTGTGTTAGGGCTGACATGGTCTGCTTAGCTAAAAATTCTTTATAGTCATCTAATCCCAGAGACTATGTTTCTTTCGGAATGACTATGGGCCTACCTTCAATAGAAATCAGTCTCTGGCTACAGATTTTGATGGAGTCTGTGATGCAGACAATAGTGAACACTGTCCAAGCTGATTCTTCAGAAGGTGAACAGTTTCAAAAACCCAAGAAGGTGTTCACCTTTCTACATATGCTAGTTATGTTTAGAGATGTGTTTGACTGTAAGCAAGCTGGAGCTGCACCAGAGATTGGTAAAGTTTAAGAGCTCATTGTGGATGAGATTCCAATTTTTTGTCTGCTCCTTCTCCGTTACCGGCCTTAGAAAATGTATATAAAACTGTATGTAAGCCGCTGTGGTTAGTGAACCAGTTCCTAACAAGACTATGAGGGAAATACATGGTGTACTCTGATCTTGCAGCTCTTTTTCACCTTTGTCAGCTGACCCAGCTGCAGCTAATCCAGCTTTCAACTCTAACAAGACATTCTTGACTTCATATACACCCTTGTATAAAATTGGCAGTGGGTTCGAATCTCAGGAAAATAAAGTTGGCTCTTACTAGTAATTTAGTCTTTCATATTCTAAATTATTTATACTTTGTATGGATGTTTATTTTGCAATGTTTAAATGACTGATGCATCTTTGCCTGCTCAACAAAAGTGCTTATATGAATGAGGTTGTTTATAGTGTGACTCAGGTTTGCAAACAAGCCTTGAGTAATGTCTTGGAAGGTGCAGACACAGTTTCTCACAATCCAGACATATTTGTTGCAATGAGAAAATATTTCTGGTTGCATAACCAGAATTTTTCCTGCAGATTTAAAAACTAAGATGTTGAATGCTCCTTTTACGTTCTGAATTGGTGTTTGGTCCTGATACTACCCTGATTCTTAAACAGTGGGTTGATAGAGGTAAATTGATGCGTAGGGCATCTAGAATGTGTCATATTTCCAGTTTCTTCCCTAATGAGACATCCAGCTTCAAAGGACAGAACAAACAAAATTCCCAGCTTAAGAAGAATCATGGTACCAAGAGGAAATGGCAGAAAGATAATGCTTCCATACCAAATAAAAGGGTTTTGTTTCTCAAAAAGGATCAATCTCCAGCTAAAGAATGATTGTGCCGAGACTCTGGCATCCTGTCTCTTCATCCTGCTCCTCCTCCCCCTTTCCTCTTTCCCCAGGTTTTTGCTAAACCTAGCAGCTTGACCACAGATTGGCTGAGAAAAATGTATGCTGAGAATAATTCAGAAAGGATACTCTAGGCAGTGGACAGAAAATCCTTCTCCCTTCAGGGACCCCCCCCCCCCCCGCACCTGTCAGCCCGGACTCCTTCACCTGTTGCAAGCAGGGGTTATAGAACAGTTTCTGAACCACAAATAGGAAAAAAGATTCTACTTTTGAATCTTTTTTGGTACCCAGAAGGTAGCTGTCATGGAAACCAGTGTTAGATTTAGCTTGCCTAATACTCCTTCTGTACCACTGTTTCATGGTGACTTTTATTTATGAGACATGCTTATCACATTCCAATTACTCCTTCTGTACCACTGTTTCATGGTGACTTTTATTTCTGAAAGATGCTTATCACATTCCAATTGCTTCCAATTTAAGAATATATCTGAGATCTGCTGCAGCTGGCTCATGTTATCTGTTTTTTTGCATTACCCTTTGGGCTATCTTTTGCACATGGAGTATTCATGAAGGGTCTGGTGGCAGTGTTTACTTACAGGGCATCCACATTTTCCCCTTATTTAGACTACTTGCTGATGTTTGCATAGTCTGTTCCCAGATGTTGAGGATCTTTAGACAAGCTCTCGACCCTTCTAGCTCACTTGAGATTTCAAGTTGAGTCCTGTCTCACACCCTCTCAAAAAATTGTTTTCCTGGGGTGTATGATAGATACAGGAAAAAAAGAATGGCCTTCCTACCAGAAGATGAAGTCATGATGTATCAGAACATTTTCAGGGTGTTCTGTCTTCAAGAAGATGCTTCTGCAAGACAGTTTCTCAAAATTCTAGACATCATGACATCAGTGATCCTCATGATAACACTGGCCAGACTCCATATGAGAAAGATTCAGTGGTACTTAAATTGTTGGCCCCATCACCTATCGCCCTTAAAGTTCCAGGTACCGGTGCTGGAATTTGTGAAATGAGACTTACAGTGGTGGAGGGATCAGATGTGTCTCATTCCAAGCCTATCCTTCTCCCTCCAGACCCCAGTTCAGTCAATCTAGACAGACTCATTAGATTTTGCATGGGGAGCAATTTCCATGCAAGTTCAAGTGCAGGGCAGATGGGGTCCTTCAGATGCTAAAAGCACATGAACTTCAAAGAAATTTTAGCAGCAGTTCAGGTTATAGTCCCACAAGTCCCCTTTTAGTGGTCATCAACACCACCACTGTCATGGAATAACTGAACAAACAAGGGGTAGAAGGTCATACCCTCTTTGCCAGTTGGCAGTGATGGCCTGGGAACTAGCCTTGCAGCATTTGCAGGCCTCATACAGCATGTCAGAATAAAACATAGTGGCAGACGGTCTAAACAGGTCCCAAATGGACCCGCACAAGTGGAAACTCAGGACAGATGCCTTCCAGGATTTGATCCGGATGTGACGAATACCTCAAATAGATCTGCTACCCTCATTTCAAAATAGATAGAAAAATTCTGTTTGAGACATCCCTGCAGCCATGCTTGGAGGACAGATGGATTTTATTCCCTTGGACGTAAATGTTCATTATGCATTTCCACCCTTTCAACTGATAATCAAAGTACTTCTGAAGACTAGGAAAGAATTACCAAAGATCATTGTGGTGACCTCCTTTTGGCCCAGGCAGAGTTGGTTCTCCATTTTAATAGAATTTGCCAAAGCAGTTACCATACACTTTCTCATACTCTGGATGTACTTATACACTGTCAAGGGTGACTGGTACACCCCAACTTAGAGCAATTGCATCTGACAGCCTGGATGAGTTTGTCTTGATACCTTTTAGGCACTTGTTCCATGATGATGTACAGTAGGTATTAAAGGAGGCAAGAAGACGTGCAGCAAGAAAATCTTTTGTTACTAGTGGTAGATGTTTCGTAGGTGGTGCCCATCCAATAACAGACAGCCTGGTATATGGAGTCTGTCCCGCTGGTTTTGAAATATCTGTGTAAGCTACTTGACGATGGCTTATCTTATGCATCTATAAAGTTGCATCTTTTAACCATTTCAGCTTGTCTGCTCATGGATCCCTGTTTGTCTTTTTGGTCAAACAATTTATGAAAGGAGTACTGCACCTGAGACCCCCTTCAAAAGCAAATTCCTTCACCTTGGGATCTCAACTTTGTTTTTGAAAATTAACCCCATCGCCTTTTGAACCTCCCTTTTTGGCTGATTTAACGTTCATCACTTGGAAAACTATTTTGCTTACTACTCTGACATCTGCAAGGCAAGTCTCTCTGCTGCAAGCCCTCATAGTGGGCCAACCTTATTTTCACAAGGACAGAGTTGTTTTACACACTGATTCAACTTTTCATGGCAAAAGTAATTTGTAAATTTACCCTGAATCAATTCATCAATCTCCTAGCTTTCTTTCTGGAATCTAATAACAAGGGAGAGAAGATTTTGGATACCTTGGATGTGCATAGGCAGCTCAGGTGCTACCTTGACAAAACTAAGCTCTTCAGGAAGGCTGAACAGACTGTTCTTGGGCTAAGAGGGGTAAACCTTTTTCTAAGCAAACAGTTCTTCATTGGTTGTCTTCTGCTATTGTTTTTATTTATTTATTTATTTGTTACTTATACCATGATAAATGTATTCCAGGCAAAATTAAGGCAAATTCCACTATAGCCTTATCTTCTTTGGTGGCATATTGGAAAGGAGGGACTCTAGAAGCATTTTAGAGGAAGCAGCCTGGTCCACTGTTCATACCTTTACACTACAAAGTGGATTCTTTCTCAAGTTCCAAAGCAGGCTTTGTGAGGACCACCTGTCAGGTAGGGTAAGCTTTTGGAATCTACCCATATGCCACTTAGGCAGTGTGAATTGATGTAGTACAGTTTTGTAACTTCTACTTTCCTGTAATAGCAGATGTTTGAATTTCATACCGTCTCAGTGGCAGTACCCACCCACCATCCCAGTTTTTTCCCTTAATGGGAGGAACATAGCCGATCCCCTATCACAGGGGAGTCAGAGGAAAGAATTTTTATCCCTGGTGTAATAATTTCTGTGTTGTCATGACTTAGCTGCAAAGTGGTTCGCCACTGTTTCATGGTCACTGTAATGTAATTGATTAGTAGAGGGTGCATCTTGTACTGCTATAGGTACTCCTATATCCATGAAGGTGGGATACTATCAAATGTTTTTATCTATACATGCCATACTTAGATTCTTCCTCTTTTACAGTTCTGAGTTATGGCTTTATTTAACAACAAATGATCCTTTGTTCAGTATGACTTCCTTTTGTTACCTTTTTGTTCTATTGCCTTAATAGTTTTTTCCTAAATAACTAAAAATTCTGTCTGTATCAATTGCAGTATATAGTTTGCACGTAATCGGAAGGCAAGGTATTGGTCTATAGTTTTTTTAGGTTGGCTTGTAGGTTCACTCTTAATGAGGAGTATTGTTTTTCCTGTTGTTAACCAGACTAATGTCTCTTAAAGATGCACATATAAGTAATTCGTACTCCGGGCTAAATCTTCTTGTAAAGATTTTTTTTAAACAAGAAGTATCTTTATAAAACTTTCATGGATGACATAGGCAATCATACATTTATATCCATGAAAACAAACCACAATGACATAATTTCAGTTGCAAACATTATACATCAAAACCATATTGACAATTTTAGTTGCAAACATTATACATCACTTATTTATCCAGTCATTATCAGTCGAATATTACATAACTCATTCAGATCCTGCCTTGCTTTAAAATGTGTCCCTACTCTGCATGTATAATTCCCACAGTTCCCATTTTTCTGTGTAATTTGCCTTACCCTTTATTCACTACTTCTAGTAATGTTGGGAAAGCCATTGATTTCCATTTTCTAGTAATTGCTTTTTTGGCAGCCACCATAATCAGACTCATTATGTCTAGGCAGTTCCGATACTGTATCATAGCTCAAAAAATAACTTCCTTAGTTACACCAGTTTGCTCACCTGGTGTCTCTGACAAAGTATTCTACAGGGAATCTTTAAAGTTTGCTAACTCATTACACTCCCAGAAAATATGTTCCCAATTACTTCTTTCTTCCCCAATATTTGCTGTCTACCTGAGGAAAATTGAGTCTACTTGAGGTATAAAAATGCCTATGTAAACACTTCCAAACAAAGATTCTAAATCTTCTAGACTTTGTTGCATATGTGGATGACATACATATGCTCCCCCATTGATTGTTTCTTTGTGAATTCCTTATCCAGTCTTCCTTCCCAATCCTTTCTAACCTCCTCTGATTGATTCTTATAGTTGTCATGCAATATTTTGTATGCTCTACTAATTATTATTTTTCTAACAGAAACTTCTATTCTAGATTCTACTAAAAAATCTACCAGTGCTGCCCTTCAGGAAGGCAATCTCTATCCTGCAGTCCAAATAAATTCTTGGCCTCTTACATTACCTTTCCCTCTCTAATTATTTGCTTCCAATACCTTGGTTCTTTTTCCAGTTTTCTCCAATAAATTCGAGACCCCTCTTGGCTAATGTCTGTATCCTTAATTGCAGTCATCCCTACCGGCAGAATCTCCTGTCTCCATTCCCATGGTGAATTAGTTCTTACAATACTTTCTGCTACTTTATGAATGTAATATTCTGCGTGGTTATTATTCTCCTTAAGGATCTGCATTCAAAATCCCAGTTTCTCGAGCCCCCCCCCCCCCTCATTTCATTATCATCCCTTTCCACTTTGAATTATAGGTTTTTGCTTGTGCTTATGTATAGGAGACTTAACTGTCTAGATCTGAAATATCCCTTCAAATCTGGTAATTCCAAACTGCCTTGTTCTAGTGGAAGAATCAGCTTATCCCACCTGACTTTTGCTGTCTTCCCCTACCAGATAAAATCCTTCATCTCTTTATTAATTGCTATCCACAGCTTCTCCTCTGGTTGATAAAAAATATGCATGACCTGTATATAAAACTAAAGGGACAAGAACATTTTAACTGCTTGTGTCCTGCTATCCTTATCCATATAACAGAGATTCCAAATTCTCAGTTTTTGTGTTATCACTTGTTTAGTCTCTTCCCACATATCCTTAGCTGCCACACCAGAATCCTTTTTAATCCATACTCCTATGTACTTAATTTTATCATGTTCCCCATAATTATGTATATTGCTGAACCAATCCATGTGTGGGTACATAATTTACAGCTATTGCCTTTGTTTTAGCTTAATTAATTTTGTATCTGAAAAGACACAAAACTGCCTCAAAGAATTCCATAACACCAAAATGTCCTTTTCTGGTTTAATCAGGTATAAAATGTCATCTGTAAATAGAGCCAGCTTTTGCTGACTATCATACCAGTTATATTCTTGAATGGCTGAGTCTCTTATTTTATTTGCCAGTGGTTCTTAATATAATGCAGCTAACAAAGGGGGGAAGTGGATGCCCCTGCCTGGTTCCTCTGCTCCAACAGAAATTATCAGAGAGGATCCCACCCACTTTAATTTTTGATTCCGATCCCTCATATATCCTCCTAATCAACCTTATAATTTTATTAGGGAATGCAAATGCTTCCATTGCCTTGCTCTTAAATTCCCAGCTTGCTCTGTCATATGCTTTCTCTGCAAGAAGACCTACCAACAGCAGTGGTATTTTCTTACATTTTGCTTCCTTCTGGATCATCAGTGTTGTTTTAATGTCAGATATTTGCCTTCCCTCCACAAAGCCATATTGATCCATATCTATAAATTTTGGCATCACCTTTGCCATTCTTTTAACCATTATAGACATAAACAGTTTATAATCATGGTTTAGGATTGAAATGGGCCTGTATGAAGCTGGATCTGATGGGCCTTTACCCTCTTTAGGTATAACAGCCACCGTCACATTCTTTTAGGGTCTTGGTACTTCTCCTCTTAAAATACTGTTAAACCCTGGCTTCCAAACATCCATAGGAGTAGTTTCTATTCCCGGGAACTTTGCTGTGGATTATTTATACATCACCATTGTTTCTCATCTCCTCCTATCTTGTTAGTAATTGAGCCTCATCTACCTTTAACCTTGGCATATGTAACTCTGCCATAACATTTCCATTTGTACCTTTTCTTGATGTCCATATTTCTCTGCTTTATAAGGAATTTCATAAAATTTCTGAAATATTTCTATTACCTGTACAGGATCTCTTTTTATCTTCCTTGTTAGAGGCTCTATGAGCTTGCAGACAACCCTTTCTAGTTTCTGAAGCCTGAATCGTTAATTTTTTGTGTTCTAGAGTTATTATTGAACAGTTGCTTAATGACAATCTTTCTAAACTCATAAATATTAGTGAGGTAATCCCTTTAGTTTCTCTTTAGCATTCTTCAGTTGCTACTACTCTTGTTTTGTGAGACTCCCCCCCCCCTGTTCTGCAGCACTTTAACATTTGTCAGTCCCTTTAAGTAATTCTTGTTACTTCCTAACCTTATCTGTCTTTTATTTATTTATACCCTCTTTTTAAACTCCACTTTAATTTTATTCCACTCCGTAGTGATATCTTCAGAAGAAATTTATGTATTCTCTAATAACTCCTGAATAATTTCCACTACCCATTCCTTAATTTCCTTTCTTTTCAGCACATAGGTAGGAAAGCATCAGTGTCTCAGTTTTATTTCATTATCCTGTGTTTTTATTTTAGTTATTACTGGCACATGATCCAAAGTAGTTATTGGATGTGTATCAAAACTTTCAATTAAATGCATATGTTCCTGTGAAATGTAAGCTGTGTCCAACCTAGCCTAGTTTTTGTGTCTTGGGGAATAATATATAAATTCACTCCAAACTCCTACTACTGAATTCACATCTTCTATAGCATATATTTTCATAAAGTACTTCAATAATACACCCTCTTTTGTTATATTTATATTTCCCCTTCTGGGTTCCCTAGACGCATCTTCACTGCTGCAAATCAAATTCCAGTCCCCACCTATAAGTAATATTCCCTGCTGAAAGCTGATTATTTCTCCCAGAATATTAAGCTCCATTATAGCAGTTTTAGTTGGAATATAAATACATGCCAGTGTAATCCTCCTCCCATGCCAGTAGCCCATTAGTACTGTAAATCTTCCATTATTATCTTTCTGTCCTTTTCTATCACTATTTGAGCTCCTCTTGCAATTAATATCAGTACACCTCTTTTCCTTTGTCACAGGTATTTTACTGAATAACTGTCCTGAAAACATTTTTTTTCTCAAATTCACATGTTCATTTCTTTTCAAATTTGTCTCCTATAGCATAGCTATTTGCGCTCTACATTTTTAATATAGTTAGCTACTCTGTCTTTTTTTTATATTGATCTGTGAGACCTTTTTTATTTAAAGACATTACAGAAAGCATCATATTTTTTGAAAAGTTGTTATTCTCACCTTTTATGTATAACTTTGTTTAATGTCTAGTTCCAGCTTTTTTGTTACATGCATATACTGTTTGGCAGGTTAGTCTTTTATACATTTGTATCTTAAAACTTTGTATTATTCTAAACCCTCAAAAAAAACCCCCAATAACACCCCTAAAACCTATTAGCTTAATACTAACTCACAAAACTTTGTACATATTCAGATATTGAGGTTTTACCTTCCTAACTGGTATAATTATCCCAAACTGACAGCCACATTCACAGACTTGGGATAACCTAAAAGGAATGTTATCCATGTTAAGATGCATGGTACAGCCTGTGCTTCTACTAAGTGCTGTCTGGTTTAGTATTATCTTTGTTGCTGTCGCAGATTGGAAAAAGACTTGAATGTTTTCAGAAAACATTATCTCCTAGCTACTGAAAGAAGTATTCTGTTTTTATTTGTCTTAATCAGATGTCTCCATGGAGTCATGAGAACCACATACAGAAGTGCTTCTACAAGCATTTATTTGCTATAGGAAAGCTTGTTGTATTCATTGTTCTTGTTCTTTTTATGTATTTGTTTTCTGTTAAAACCGTTTACTAAATCAAGCCAAGAGCCTTAATCTAGTCATTCCCCTATGCAAGAATTAGAAAAAGCATATCACTTTTTCTTGCATCATGCTCTTTTGAACAGGCTTGTTTTCCCTTTTCACATTGCATTGCCTACATTTCTTAAAACTGAACAAGAAGAAAGAGAAAAGAAGCAAAAAAAAAAAAAACAGGGGAACCTGTTTAGTTTAGTATGCCCATTTTACCTGAAAATAACTAAGAAAACTGTACTTGATAGCATGCCGATTATGTCATGCATTATAAGAATTCTGCTGTTAAGAACAAACTTTCGTTTTACTTAGAGTTAACTTTCTTCTTCCTCTTTCCCTCTTCTAAGTGTTCTTCCAAACATTAATGACGTGAAGTAGGGCATATGCTTTAGAGTCCCTCACAAGTTTAACAAAGTCAAAAAAGTCCACTATTTTCAGGTTTTCTTGTTCTGTCATGTTTCACAAATGTAATTAATGCTTTGTAATCCCACATTTAATCATAATTTTCTGAGTTGCTGGCTTTATTCCTGTTTATCTCTGTCTCCCAAATACAGTCTGCTTCATTTCCAATGTACTTTCAGTTCTTTTAGTTAGCTCTTGTGCATTGAATCTTCATTGAAGCACTGGAAAAGGTTTCACTGTCACAGTCTCTCTTTGGTCTTTATTACTGGAAGAACAAGAAGTAGAATCTTCTGTTTCACAGCTCAGTTTTTGTTGGACAAACTTTTGAATTTCCTACTTAGCATTTCCTGTATCAAGAAATGATTTTGTCACTCAGTAAATAATATTTTGAAGATAGCTGGGTACAGCAGTTTTAATCTCATACCTACTTCTCGATATTCCCTGATTAGTGGCATAAATGTACTCCTCTTCTGCCTGGTGTACTGTACTGTCTCCCATTTTTAGTACTTTGTCCTTCTTCCACAGTTTTGTCGGAATCAACTCCTGCTGGTAGGGTTGTGCCCTTACTATTAAGGGTGTTGGTTGCTTTATCATGAGCAGGTGTGGAGCATGCACACAATGTGCTCTTTCACTTAACAACTCCTGGTGTGGAATAAAAGTCCAGTTGCATATTTGTGCTTTCATTAAATTAATACAGTCTGTTCCTTCCAATTTTCCCTACGTGCTCTGTCATGCAATTCTGGTATTTTTTGAAACATCTCTTCTTTAGCAGTATCATATTTAGCCAGCCTTTTCTTCATTTTGACGTCTGATTTTTGCAGTCTTACCACCTCATCTGAATATATGTTTAAAGCTTCTTCCATTTTTTTTTGGCCTTTTGTTATTTGAGTTGATATACTTTTATCAGTGTTTCATTTGTTTTAATCAGCTATGAGTACATTTGTCTTATTTTTTCCTCTAGGTTACTGCAAGTCATGTCATCTACCAGAGCTGGAGCTTGCACTGCTCCCAGTCAGTGTTTTCCTCACCTGTTGCAATTGATTTTATTTCCGGTTCTCTGAATTTCTTTTATTTGCTGGCATCCAGGCATTGCACTGAGTAGCCAGTTACTGAAATTTGCCCAAAGATACGAGTTTCTGGCTCTCTTCTGAATTTCTGTTTTAACACTGGGGGAGCCAAAATTAAGTTGTTGCTCTTGAAACTCTCCTTGTGTAAAGATGTTAATACTTTTACCCAAAAGTTAGGTATCGCATCTGGGCCTGGAGTTTTCCAGTTAGGAACTTTTTTAGTTTTCTTTCTCTGTTACTTCATCCCACTTCATATGCTCTACATTTGAATTCCTTACTGTTTCTTTTAATTTTTCTATACATTCACATCTTTATGTTCCACAGGGTCTTCATAAATATTTCTACAAAATGTCTATTTCTTCTTTTTGGTGGTGTTCCTATTCCTTTTACTTTGTTTCCCAGTTCTGTGTAAATGTGTTTGGATTAACCATGAATCACTTATTTTGAACTGTTCCTTTATGTTTATCTGCGTATCTTTTAAAATGTTCTGCCTGTGTTGCAGTCTTTAGTTTATTATTTGTAGTAATGCATAATAGATCCTGTTGTGTTCTGATAACTGTGTGTTGCTTTTATCATATCTGTTGTATTTTTGTTGATTTGTTCCCTGTTCTATACTATTCTAACAGTGACATTTGTCTTAATTGCTTTGTTTTCTCTATGCATTGTTTCCATGATGGCATTTTATTTCTTCCCTTCTTTTCCCCCTTACTGCTCTTCATTTTTGTGGTATGATTTTATCTGTTATTAATGTAGCTGCACAGTATGTATGCTATTTAGTTCTGTTATATCACATGAATTTCTTTTAATAGTCTTTGATTACCATGTTCATCTGTTTTATCAGACTTAACATTTTGGGTCTTTCTGTAATGTACAACTTTGATTGATCTTAATATGTATATCCATCTCTATTACAACTCTTCCCTTAGATCATTTTCTTTTAAACTGAGGGTACATTCTTTGCTCTCTCTTTTCCTGCAGGCATTCTACAGAATGCTCCAGAACATGTGACATATCTTCTTCAGCTTCATCCTGTATCATCCATTGCTTCTTCGTACGGGAGCTTATTAGCCCATTACTCTACAACATTGCCTGTGTCAGAGTTACCACTGTTTCCCAATCCTTCGCTTGCTGTGCAACTCCAGCAGAACTTTTCTACAAGCTTTCTACTGAAGACTCCAGAAAGTGATCAGATGTTCCTGTTCTCCTTAATTTGGGAACTCATTGATCCAGTGTTGTCTATTTTTGTCCGATTCAGTGTTTAGGTTGTCAGATGCATGCAGATCTGACCTTGGCCCCTTATACCAGAGTATTTGATCCAAGAGCTCTGACTTATGCCCAACCCTCAATTCCCTCCTCCTTGCTGACCTCAAATCTCATTAGCCATTTGTTTGACCAGATGTGTCCTTCAAAAGCTCTGAGCATTCACGATAAGTGAAAGCAGTTTTTTTGTCTAAAGTCTTCTACTTCTCCGTTTTCCTGTAGAACTGTTAGTGTTAGGTTTAGATTGGTTTTAGGGTTAGTTTAGGTAGATTTTTAGAAGAGAGAGAGAACTTTTTTCTATTTTTTATAGAGTGGTGTAATAGAATTTTTAGTAGTTTATATAGATATGTAGATATACATTCCTGATTTCTGTCGTTTTCTGCTATAGTGGGGTTTTGAACTGTATTTTTCTCTAAGTGTAAAAACTTTTTTCCCCAGTATAACTTCTTGTAAATATTCTTTAATGTTGTGTATAGCTTTCATTGTGATTCAAATTACTGGATTAACTTTTCTAGAGTGTTGTTCTGATGTGGGATAAGCTCACTGAATTAAAGAAGTGTTTTCAGTTTGTGGATACAAAATTCCCTGTCATCTTCAGGACAGCTGCAGCATCTCTACCATTTCTGGAATCAGAGGATTACAAAGCAGAACAAAGCTTCTCCTCAAAGGTTACTTCCCCCTGGGACACAGAGTCTACTATGTCCTCTGAATCCAAGCAACCATTCACTTCTCCTTCTATTGATAATTGGAAGGAGAAAGAGAGAGAAATATCCAAAGAGAAACACAGAGATAAGCAAGATGAGAAGAGAAAAGAAGAGAGGAAAGCAGAAAATTTGAGGAAAAAGTCCCCAGATCCAGCTGCTGTCCTACGTCTGGCACCTAAATCGTCAAAGCAGTTGGATCCAGCTGCAATTCAGATCTGAACTTCCTCTCAAAAACCTACTTTTTTGGTGAGGCCGGTTAGCCACAGGTTGCATTCACCAATACTCCAGCACAAGCTACCATCAGGACCTGGCATCTGTAGCTTTCTTTGAGGTCTTGTTGATTCACCAGAAGCCTTACCAAGATGGATGTTAACTGCATGATGAGAAAATGTCTGGGGACACAGATTCAGCTGGGGATCCTCTTGGTGCTGCCCCTAGAGGAGGCCCAGGAACAGATCCTTCGATCCCATCTAATTCTGACACTGACTACTTTCCCAGAGCTGACACCGATGAGTCAGAGTCCTTCCACCACACTGTTGGCTCTTATAGTCTTGAAAACTTGAGCTTTGACATCTTCCATTACTCTTCTGACACCAATGTTTTAGGGTCAAGAAAATTCTTAGAGCCAAACATCTGGGTCAGAGCTCTGATGGTGGAGTCAACTCCAAAGTTTTGTGAGCCATTTTTCTGTGTATCAGCTCTATACAGCTTAGCTATGAGTTCCTCCTTGTAACCCACCTCTTTTGGAGTTGGGAAGCCTATTGAGTTGGCTGACACACAGTTTCACCTCTGCTGAACTAGCCGAGTTTCCTTTTGAGACTGCAGAATGGACCTTAGCTGGGCGAAGGAGACAAGGTGCATGGACCAGGTTCAGATCTGTCCTGATTACCAGTGGATCCTTTGCCTCTTTCCTGTCATTCGAGTCGACAGGTTTAGACAGACAAACTCAGTTAGCTTTGATGCAGCTTGAATTTCGAGCTCCCCTTCTGATTCTGATGCGTCTCCATCAGAGCCCCTAAGCACATCCCACAAGAGAGGATGTGTAAACAAAAGCACGTATACTCCTCTTAGAGACTGTCACAGAAGAAATGGATTTAGATGATAAAGGATCGCCAAGACACCCCCCCCCCAAGGACGTCACCTAGGGAGCATTCTAGAATTCATGAAGCAGAGAGGAGGATGGTCCATGGTAGCTTCTTCTTTTGATGAGTCCATGTTCCTTGAATCTTTTGGGTCTGGCCAGTCGACCTCCTGGGTGCTTCCAGCTCCTGATGCTTTAATAGATCTTGTTGCTCAGAAGACTTGGAAGGAACTTGATGTGGTAGAGCCCATTCCTAAAAAAAAAAAAAAAAAAAAAAAAAAATCTTACCCCCGCCCCCCTTAGATGCCATGGTCTTAAAAGCAGCCACAAAAAAGGAACTATCTGAGGAAAGTTCCTTTGTTCATCCCTCTTACAGGGAGTCAAGGGAGTTGGATAGACTAGGGAAACAGACCTGTGCATCAGCAAACTTTGCACTTTCACAAACGCCAAACTACTTAGCACACCTGACATGTTTCCAGAAAACTTGATCAAGGAGCTTTCCAAGTCTCTTTCAGATAACTTACCTTCAGATGTCTAAAAAACTGGATGCCCGAATGTCTACCCTGCAGTGGTGAATGTGGTGATGTGCATTTTATCAAATGCAGCTTATGGCACATCAAGGGTAGCCTGCATGCGGCAATGTGATTTCATAGGAAGCTTCAAGGCATCCTTTATCAATCACCCCTATTTGGACTGAAGGTAAAGAAAACTCTTACCAGGAGTGTACAGGACAGTAAGACCTTGACTGCCATGGAAATCAGTTTTTCTACTCTTCAAAGATCTTTTTTGATGAATCAGAGAGGAGAAAGAAAAATGTGGTTCAGAAAATTCCAGGGTTTTCACCAAGACACTCCTGGAGATGGATCTTCCCAAGGCAGACACAGAGTGAATTCAAACAGATGCCACCTGAAAGGGAGAAGCAGACTGCAGAACCAAGGTTTCCATGGCCCTTTCACTGAGAGAACCTTTTAAGCATCCCAGAACAGTGGTCCGACTACTGCATTATGGAGGTAGTGGGGGGATGCTTAGCTTTACACCAATTCCAATTCATGGGTGCTAGGAATAATTGCCAGAATCTATACAGTACCCTTTTTCTCTGTCCCAAAATAAAGATCGACTAGCCCTGATACACACCACCTGATCAGTTGGAATTTGCAGCAAGAGAATTGTTATAGTTGCTCACCAAAGGTCATCCAGATGATCTTCCCCCTCCCCAGACCATTTAGGATTTTGAGTCTATTCCAGGTTCTTTTTAGTGCCATAAAAGACAGGAGACCACAGTCCAGGATTGGATCTAATCAACCTAAATCAGTATGTCAAACGGACAAAGATCTGGATGGTCACAGTACAGTCCATACAACCTTTATTGAGGAAGATTGCTCAGATGTGCTCTGCTGATCTCCAGGATGGCTACTATCACATCAGGATCCAGAGCTGTTTCAGAAGATTTCTCTGTTTCCATCTGGAAGCCAGTAACTACCAATTCAGAACACTGCCATTTGGTCTTATAGCAATCTCTCCCCCGCCCCAGGTGTTCATCAAGATTATGGCAGTGATAGTACCTCATCTATAGCTGCAGAGGATCCAAATCTTTATTTAGATGCTTGGCTCCTAACTGCTTCCTGCAAGGGTCTCCTGTTGCAACATCAAACATTCCCTCTCAAGCTTGCAAACCAACTGGGAATATCAGTCAACCACAAGAACAGCAAACTGCAAAACATAGACTTTATAGGATGCCAGATAAACACAGTCCAACAAAATTCCAAAACTTCCTGTTGCAAAAGCTCATTTGTTAAGGCTCATAGCTTCTCAAGTGTTGCAGCATCCATGCTCATAGGCAAGACTCTTTCATCTTTTACGGCTGGTGGGTTCTACTATTACACTAGTCCCATTAGCAAGATACCACATGGGAGTCATATAGTGGACACTGGCAAGTACAGTGGTCACAGAAATTTCACTCCTTTCACATCAGAATCCAATTTACTCAAGTATGTAGGAATCACATTAAGTTTACGTTTTTGTCAGTAGTACACGACAGACCTTTTCGCCCACTTGCTACTGGGTTCACAGTCACCACAGAAGCCTCCCATCTAGGCTGAGGGGGACATATTGAACAGAAGACAGTTCAATGGATGTAGTTGCCAGTGGAGGCCAAACTTCACATCAGTGTCTTGGAGATGAGAGCAGTCTTCCTAGTGTTGCAGGCTTTTCAGGACCTCCTACCTAAGGGTGTGATTTCCATTCACACAAACAATATGTCAGTGGTGTATGGTACATCAACAAGCAAGTTAGAACATGCTCTTACCTTCTTTGCTGGGAGGTCATGCCAGTCTGGCAACGTGCAATGTCTTCACTCCACTTTCTAGTGGCAATGCATATTCCTGGGACATCAAATATACTAGTGGACAAGTTAAACAGGAGTATTACTCTGAGTGGTCTCTCAACCACACAGAACAACAGAGGTCTTCAGACACTGGAGCCCATCTGGCAGCGACCTCTTTGCTTCCTACCTCAACAAGAAATTTACTTTGCCCTTATGCCTCCACAGGGACAGTCACTGAGAAATGTTGTAGTCCACTTTTGGCCCCCAGGTCTTCTTTATACCTTCCCACTGATTCCCCTTCGCACAAAATTAATTCAGAAAGCAATAAGGTGCAAGACCAGACTAATCCTCATTGCTCCATTTTAACCTTGGCATCTGTGGTTCCCCTTCCTTTGGCCTCACCTGCTGCCCCCACCATGGGCACTGGATCTCATTCTGGATCTACTTAGTCATCCATCCAGGATGCCTCTACTGAATCTTCAGTCCCTGAAACTAAAAGCTTGGTGTTCTCCAATTTTAATGATAACCAAAGATGCTAGGCTTTCCTCTCCAGTACTTCACATAATTTATTTTTCTCAGAAGGAATCGGCCAAAAAAATTTACAAGAGTAAATGGAAAAGATTTTCTATTTGGGTGTCCTTGAAGGGTTTAGACCCTTTCTTAGCCTCTCTTACAGAGATACCGGATTTCTTTATTCTACTATAGAAGACCAGATGGCCATTTTCTCAAATTTTCACATAGGACATAATGATTTGTCTATTGCATCACTTAGAGTTACCAAAGCTTTCCTTTAGAGAAAGCTCTTATTGAGATCCCCTGTTCGAGATCCATTTCCACCACACAATGTCATAGTTTTGCTCCAGTCATTTACTCAAAAACCCTTTGAACCTGTAGCATTAGCAGATTTAAAAATTTCTTTCTTGGACGACTATTGTTTTTGTCATCATTTCAGTTGGACGAGTTTCAGAACTGCAAGCACTTTTGTGCAAGCCACGCTTTCTTATTTTCCACAAAGGTAGAGTTTCATTGGGAACAAATATCTCCTTCCTTCCAAAGGTGACATCAGAAACAAACTTAAATCAACACATTGATTTACCTTTATTCTTTCCAAATTTTGCTACAAAGAGTGAAGACACACTCCATACCTTAGATGTCCATAGACAGCTTCAATTTTATTTACATCATACAAAATACTTTAGAAAATCAAACCAGCTCTTTGTCTCCTTTTCCAAGGCAAAACTAGGGCAAGTATCAAAAGTTACATTTTCTAGGTGGATGGCAGATTGCATTTCCTTTGTTTATATGAGTTTATATGCCAAGAGGGTTGTCTTTACATGCAAAGCCTAAGGCTTACTGTAACAGTATGTTGGCAACTTTGACAGCATTTGCGAAAAGAGTACTTGTCAGTGACATATGTGCAGCAGCAACTTGGTCAGCAGCTCAAAGCTTTATATCTCATTACAAACTGGATGTGTAATCTAGAGCTCACACATCCTTTGGCTTTGCCATTCTCAGGAATGTCCTTCCTTGAGTCCAAAAACACAAATCCCACGAAAGACCACTCCAAAGAGACAGAATTAATTAATTTATTAACACTTCTGGTACCTCGGCTTTTCGCCTTCTCCTGGAATACTCCTTTGATACAATCCCCATCCCTATATATGCACACACATATCAAGTACCAATTAGTCAATTAAATAATTAAGAACCCAATTGTGGGAAAATCTATAGACTTTAAACAAATCTTACCTAATTACACTTGACCATATATGCAAAAATATAAATACAACTACAAACATCAGATTTAATTAAATAAACACATTTTAACATCTTCTAAAACATTTTTTAACATTTTTAAACACATACATATTTCCTATTTTTAAACAATTAAATTATTCTCTAAATTCATTCCATTAGGAACTAATGTATGATAATCATCCTGCTCTTAAGTCTATTTAATTCCCTTTTAAACTTTCCCCTGTTAACTTCTGGTCATGCCAGAATGCTAAAGAACAAGCTACTGTTTGAACAAAAAGTGGGTAGCTACCGGATTCTCTAACTTCTGCCTCCTAACATCACCTAAATGTTCTAAAATCCGAACTTTAACCTCTGTCCAACATACCAACATGTGGGATGACAACCCCAACCTTTCATATAAATCACCCCACTACTATTGCAGTTATAAAATTCATTGGCCCTATAAAGCTTCACATTAATTTTACACCCATGTAGATTCCTAACCCGGTTACATACTGAACAACTTCCACAATGATAAGTACCCACTTTCCTGCCCACCATACCATAATTTCCAGAACTAAAATTTCTTTGGTTCAGCAATTCTTTGAGGTTAGTGCATCTCCCATAAGAAAAAATATGTTTTGGGAACAGAGAACCAATAGAGTTATCTTCACTAACAATTTCCCAAGTCTGCCTCACTATTCTTTCCAAAATGGGGGAAAATTAAAATATCTGGTGACGAAAAACAACCTTTTGTCACCATCATTTTTCTTCATACCTTCCCCTCTAGGATGTTCCTGTGACATCCTATTCTGACCTCCTACCTCCTCTAGAACTTAGGCCTTTGCCTTCTGGAGCACACTATCAGCATAATCTCGAGCTCGCAATCTAACATATATCTCATTCAAACAATTCTCTTTATACCTTAATTCAGAAGTGTTGTTAAAAAATCCTTTTAAATTCTCCGTATGGCAAAGACTCAGGTGAGGGGGATGCATACTAGTGGCATATAAAAAATTGTTAACAGCGGTGGGTTTCCTAAATGGTCTATGCTGAATTCTTTGTTTAGCATCAACATAAAAAACTACATCTAAAAATGAAGTGCTGTATCCATCTGTACTCAAAGTGAATTTTAAACCATGCTGGTTATTGTTAAGTAAACACAAATTCCAAAAATTCCTCTTCCCTACCTTTACAAATGAACAGCAAGTCATCTATGTATATTTTGTAATATATTACATTGTTCAAAAAATATTCTTCCATTACCATAAATTGCCTTTCAAAATCCCCCATATAAATAATATCATAAGATGGGGCGAAAGCCATTTAAAATTGTGAGTTAAAACTCAAGTAGGACATGCAGGAATTATGAACAGGGTCTTTCCGTTAACCTTTTAGCCATGGGTTCCATACCCCATCTCCTGTCAATATTAGTATACAAGGCATTCACATCCACCATTGCTCAAAAATAATTTTCCTTCCATTTAAAATTACAAAGATCTTGACACACGCCATATGTATTGTTAATATGGGAAGATATCATAGTTAAATGTCTCTTAAGATGAAAATCCAAAAAGATGTTCACATTTTCCAAAAAAGATCCTATCCCTGAGATGATAGGTCTACCTGGGGGTTAGAAAGGTGTTTATGAATCTTGGGGAGGGCATATATAAAAGGATGCTTTGGTGTCTTAACGATCAATTTCTTAACATCCCTATTTTTCAAAAAACCTAGCCTTCCCCATGTTCCACGATCTCATTTAGCTCCTCTGAAAATCTTTGAATGGGATTATGTTGTAACTTAACATAACTGTACTCAGACAATATTTTCAACACCATTTCATCATATTGAGATGTATTCATCACCACCCAATTGCCCCCTTTTGTCAGCCATTTTAAAAATGACCTTATTCAAGTCAGATCGTAATTCTTGTAAAGCCTGCTATTCCACTTTGCTAAGATTGTAAGAACAAAAGTTTTTTAAGAATTCACCAAAACTGTTCTCTACTTTTTAACACACTAAATTTTCAAATACATTGTGGCACTGCTTGATTTAGGAGGCATAAAGGTGCTGTCAAAAGATAACTTTGGCATATCAAAATTTCCATACCCAGTGAAAAAACTTCTTGTTCAACATTTGATTCAACTCAATCAACCACATCCCCATCAACATGTTCTATATATTTCTGTTTCATGAATACTTAAATTGAGCAAATCATCTTCATCAGAAAATGCAACATTATTTACATTATTGAGCATAGGTTCCTGTTTGGCATGAAAAAATACGTTCATAGATAGGTACTAGGCTATTGGCCTAAGGGCCTACATAAGCCTGGCCAGCAAGGTTCCATAGCTTACGCCACCCAAGAAAGTTATTTTCCTGTGCCGCTGTCCAGCAGATACACAGAAGTGATCCCCGGGGTGTATTTCCTATTTCCCATCCACTCATCAAGATTTTTCTTGAAGAGTGCTAATGAAGAACTTTGCTTGACATAGATGGGTAGCTTGTTCCAGAGTATAGGAAGTCTCTGGGACAGGAATATATCCCTCCAGCGTGTCCTGTTTATTGTTGTGACAAGGTTTAGGTCCCTAGAGCGTGTAGCTCGGAGGGATTGGGATTACTTTAGGTCTAGCATGTCCAACAGCTCTGGGTTTGACATAGCTTTATATGTTAGACAGAGATCACCTCTGAGTAGGTGATATGTTATGGAGTAAAGCTGAAGTTTTTTGAGGCGGTCAGTGTAGGGCATTTGTTTGAGGCCAGTAATCCTCTTTGTGAGGTACTTCTGTGGCCTTTCCAGCTGCTGCAGATGTCTTGTGAGGTACATTCCAAAAGGGGCATTGTACTCTATAATGGGTCTAATGAGTGACGAGTAGAGGGGAACAATAACCTCTTTTTTTCCTGGATGAGAGTCCTTTTATGATGAGGTGTGCCACGTAGAAGGACTTCCTGACTACTGTGGCGATGTGACTATCAAAGGAGAGAATACTGACCACCTGGGTCCCAAGGTCTCTTATCACGCATTCAGTGTTAAGTAGATTGCTGCATATGTGGTAGTTCATGGGTACAGAGTTTTTACCAGAGGGGGTGACACTGCACTTTTTGGCATTGAGTTTGAGGCCATGGCTCTGACATCAGGCATCTGTCTCAGTGAGGCCCTTCTGTAGGATGTCCACATCATTTGGGGACTTGACTATGGCTCCTAGTTTGCAGTCATCTGCGAACTTCATTAGACAGAGGCCTTCTGTGTTAGCCTGTACTTCAGAGAAGTAGATACCAAACAGGAGAGGTCCCAGGACAGAACCCTGTGGTACTCCACTTGTCACTGCTTTGAGGTCAGATTTGGAGTCTGCAGCTTTTACATTGTGGGTTCTATCAGTGAGCCAGTTGGCAACCCATCTTGTGACGTAGGGATTTATACCTAGTTTAGTGAGTTTAGCTATAATTCCAGAATGGGGGATGGTGTCAAAAGCCTTGGCGAGGTCAAGATAGGCTGTGTGAACCACCTTACCCTCATCCATGGCTTTGGTGACTGCCTCAAAGAAGTCGATCAGGCTCAGAAGGCATGATCTGCCTTTCACAAACCCAAACTGGGTGGCATCCAGAGTTTGGAGGTTACCAATGTCTTTGTTTATGAGTTCCATGGCCTTGCACACCAGGGTCATCAGGCTAATAGGTCGATAGTTCCCAGGATCAGTGGTGGCTCCCCCTTTGTGGAGTGGGAGAACTGTTTCTGTGTGCCATTCAGTGGGCACAAAGCCTGATGCGAGGCTTTTGTTGAACATGGTGCTTACGTGGGGAGCCAGTTCGTTCTGAGGTTCATGTAAAATGCAGCCTGGGATGTTGTCCAGTCCCATGGATGCTGTGTTTTTGGCTTTAGAGAGTGCAGCTTTTACCTGCATAGTTGTGATTACAGGGACTGTACATTCTTCCTGTATAGATATGGGTCCTTTAGGGGGTGAGGGGGGGGGTAAAGTTATCACTGAACCTGTCTGCCAGGATGTTGGCAATATCAGATGGTTCTGTAATTTGCGTGCTTTTGTGCTGTAACTCAGAGCAGATCTGGGTGTTGCCATCTAGATTCTTGGCATAGCTATAGAATGCTTTGTGGTTGGCCTTGGATTTAGTGGCAATTTTGTTTTCGTAGCTAGCTTTGGAGGATCTTATAAGGGATCTCAGCTTCTTACTGAGGCTGACCCAGGGAGCTCCTCCACTCATGGGATTTTACACTCTTTTGCAACAGTTTCTTCCTTCTGTTGTACAGTTTGTTTATGGCAGGGGACCACCAGATTGGCTTCCTTTTTTTGGAGGATAGTGTCTTGGTTCTGTTTGGGATAGCACGATCCATGCACTCGTGTAAGTGCTTATAGAGTGCATTTGTGTAGGATTCAGCAGCTGTAACTGTATTGTCCATCTGCATGGGTGTCATGAATTTCACCACTTCTGTCTTAAGCATGAAGTTGGCTTTGGAGAAATTTTTTACTGTGGTTTCCTTAATGGGGGGTGGGGGCGGGATGTGGATATCAAGGGCGATAAGCTTATGGTCTGATCGGACCAACAAGGAGTTGACTTCAGGTTTGGAACACTGGTCACTCATGTTGGTAATGACTAGGTCTAGGATATTGTTGCCCTTGGTGGGGGTGTGAATAAGTTGATCTAGGGCATTGGAGTTTATGAATTCCAGAAAGCGTTGAGCTAAGGAGTTGGTACAAGAGTAGTTTTCCCAGTTAATGGTGGGGTAGTTGAAGTCGCCCATTATTAGGGTGTTTGGTTGAACCCTAATATTTTCCAGTACATCAAGAAAATTTTAATTTAATTTATGACAACAGTTTTTTACATCCAATATGATGTCAGCCAAAGAAGGAACCCTGGTAGGACTGAATTTTGCCCCCCTTAAAAGTACTTTCTCAGCATGTTCAGAAATGTTTACATTTGACAAATTGATGATTTTCAGTTTTTGATTATCCCCATCATAACAAACATTTTTACTTAACTCGAAAAATGAATTAGTGCACTCATAGTTCATTAAATTGTCCTCAGAAGTGGAAGCAAGATAATTCAAATCTTTACCCAAAATGGCAGAATCAAGGGAACAAAGTCATACTTTGATTTGTTCTTCCCACATACTCTTTTCAGCTGTGCATGCTGTTGAACTGGCTGCTGTCCCCCATAACATTTTTTGGCTCCAAAACATCCTCCAAACTAGTTTCTTTAATGGAGACTCTCTTTCTCCCAGTACTCAACTCCCCAGAAGACACTGAAGAGTTATGGACATCATGTACAGTCCGTGTCTCGGATCTCAATCTGTTTGTGCATCCCCTACGTAAACGAACATAAACCAAGTTGTTTTCAAAGTCATTAATATCTCAAGACAGTTTCTTTTTCGTTCAGCCACATTTGCCTCAGTCTTTTGTACATTAACGTTGACATCACAAAAACGTTTTTGATATCTTTGGGGGGAAATTTCCATTAACAGTTTATTCTGTAAAGAAGTAATCCCCCCCCCCCCATATTTTTCAAGGATTCTGACATTCCTCTTAATGAGTATACGTAACCAGGCAAGTGTACACTCCAGTGAGGCCTGTCTCCACTCAGCCAAAAGATTTCTTTCTTCCTCTGTAAAGTCCTCGGCCGGCAAGCAATCATTATGAAGGCCCCGTGGAGTGATATTAAATGAAACATATCTCTCTAAGAGTTTTAAATCATAAAATATGGTCACCTCTTTAATCATGAGCCTCTCCAATAGCTGAAAATTTTCCAGTTCATTACTCTCAGTGGTAGAAGCCCAGGGATCTGCAGAAGCCAGCCTTAGCCCACAGTCACAAATCAAGTCAGCAAACAGGGTACTAGATATGGTACCTGATGATTCAGTGGTCCCCATTCTCATGGAACATACAAATCTAGAGCTCACACATCCTTTGGCTTTGCCATTTTCAGGAATGTTCTTCCTTGAGTCCACCCAGACCCTTTTTAGGCAGCTTAGAAATCTGCCTCAAATATTGAAATGGACAAAAATAGACATTATTGGCTATGAAAGTTATGTACTTACCATAACAATAGATCCATGCTGTCCTGTTTTTGTCTGGTTCAACATCACTCCCTCCTTCCTTCCTCCTCCCAAATTGCCATGTTACATCATCTGGGGTTCAATTACACCTTGACAAGACCCTGTTTGTTTCCTGTTTCACATCTCATTCCCTATACTGGGCAGTGTTGTGGGCTTCTTTATTCACTTTCGTAATTAGGAAAGTTATGGAAACAGCTAATTTGATCTGAGGTAAATCAGCTAGGAGGAGGGAATTGTGGCTAGGGGAGGAGTCAAAACTGTTGGATCCAGCAGTCTCAGATAAGGCACAGGTTGGATCTGGCAACCCAAATGCTGAATCAGATGAAAATAGGACAACAGGGATCTATCATTATGGTAAGTATACAACTTTCATTTCCATCATGCTGTGATATTACTTGAGCTGGATTTTCGACACTAAATCCTTTGCTTCAGGTAATCCATAACTTCAGTTTCTATTTATTTAACTTCTCCATTACTGTTCCTCTTTTCTACTTCCCCCCCTTTGTTTTCTTATTTTTTGTATTGTTACATTTACCACATCTGGGTGCCATTACTTGCATTTCTCTTCAAATATTTTGGTGATGTTTTTCTATTGATTAGTTTTGCTTTCTCCTTTGCATAGATATTGTACCATATCAAATCTCTTTTTCTTTCCTGTGTCCATATTTCTTTTTCAGATGTCTCCCACTCCAACTATTTCTCTTTACTTTTGAAGAGTCATTGATTCATCAGGCTGTGTCCTAATCTGTGTTAGACTGTCTACATTAAATCACTCACTTTACTGATATTCCATAACTTTAGTTTCTATTTGTTTAATTTTTAGCATTCCAAATCATCTGTTCTACATTCCTGTTTGTGTTCTTATTTTTGTACTGCAAGATTGTCCATATCTGGATGCCTTTGCCTATATTTGCCTTCAAATATCTTTGGAGCTGATTTTTGTATTTATTAGTTTGCCTTTCTCCTTTGAATAAATATTGCACCATATCAGGTCTGTCTTTTCTTTCCCACGTTCATGTTTCTTTTTTATACCTTAAAACATCTCTGGATTTTAATCTTTATATTTTCACACTTCCTCTTTTGCTTCTTCTTCCAGGTGACCCAAAATTTCTTCATCTGTGTAATGATTTGCTTGCGTCTGTTGTATTAATGAATGTTAAGTTGCATTTGAAATGTTTGTCTATTTATCTTGTGTAAATATTTTAATTTCTTCTAATTTCTCTCTTAATCTTGCTGGATATCTTTTATCTGGAAATCCTGGGCTTCTTGCTTAATAGTGACAATAGATAATTTGTTCCTTATCTTCAGTAGTCCACTCTCATCTTTATAGCTCTTTGTTGGCATATCATTTTTGTGGTCTATGGCTCCCTTCTACAATGGGGGGGGGGCATCATCCTCCTTATCCTGACCTAACCCCATTGTAGGAATGTTTCTGTGTCTTGAGAATTCTACACTATTTTCTACAGTCCTGGCAGAAGTGTGTACACCATGATTGGACACTTTTTTATCCTGGGACCTGTACACCTTGCTCTCTTTTTTTATTTTTAACCTACCTGTCTCCATGATATATGCTACATAAAATACAGTATATATATCAGAGTTGTCTTGTTGAAATTTTGTGAAAACAGGGTCCACCATGCAAAAGAACTCACCAATATTTGAGGGTGAATTTAGTTCCAGCAATACTGCTCTACTTTTCTTGCCAGTTTCATCATTTCTTCATTCTTTACCCTGTATAAAATGGGGTAATGTCTTTGTGTATCATCAGTTCTTTTCCTATGGTGCATAGTTCTGATTTTTCCTAGTGATTCTTTTGTGGCATACTGTAAATATTTCTCTATGATCAGCACTTTTCACCATCAAGAGTACAATCAACCATTGTAGGTCAATACAATTCCATTACATCTGTTTGATATTTATTTTGTCATGGGCTCCAGCACAATGTCGGGACATTGTCAGTTTTGTAAGTGGTTTAATCTTTATCCTCAGAAGTGCATTTTTATTAGAAATTTCATAGCTCAGACTGAATCTTGTTACAGTGGAGAGGAAGAAAGAACCAGCCTTTGCCTCTTTCTCCTCTGTGCTAAACGTAATAGTGTGTGGAAGAGTAGTAGCTGAAAAGCAGCAGGAACAAGGTAAGGCTGCACATAGAGAGACGGAAAGGCTTCATCAAAATGCTTCTAAAGGTAAGGAAGAAAATAGCTGGAGTAAGGGTCTCTAGCTCAGCTTTGACAGAAAATACATCTTTACTATTAAAGGTCTAGGTTGCTTTCTTATAGCCAGGTTTGGAGCATACACACAATGTGCCCTTTCAACTGCAACCTAGACCTTTAATAGTAAAGATGCAATCCTACCAGCAGAAAGAGTTGATTCTGACAAAACTGTGGCAGAAGGACAAAGTACTAAAAGTGGGAGAGAGTTGAGAGTTTGAGGAGAATGATTACTCATTGTACACCAGGCAGAAGAGGACTAAATTTATTCCACTATTCATGGAATGTCAATATGCAGTTGTGAGATTCAAACTGCTGTACCCAGCTGTCTTCAAGGTATTCTTCATTGGAGGGACAAAATAATTTTTTGATGAAGTACATGCTCATGAGGAAATACAAAAGTTCATGCAACAAAAAGTGAGCTGTGAAACAGAAGAGGATTCTACTTCATGTTCTTCTGGTAATAAAGACTACAGAGAGACTGTATCTGTGAAACCTTTTCAATGTTTCAAAGGAAAATGGAGAGAAGGAAGGGAGCATGAGAGTTGACTAGAAAAATCAAGAGTTGGAAATGAAGCAGAGAGAGGATTTGGTAGACTGAGATGAACAGTAATAAAACCAGTAACTTAATGTGGTATTAGAATGCAGTAGTTATATTTGTGAATATGACAGAACAAGAAAATCTGGAAATATTAGACTTTTTCAGAATTTGTTGGACTTATGAGGGACTCTAAAGTATATGCCCTACTTCATGTCATTAATGTTCGGAAAATACTTTGGGGAGGGGAAGGGAGAAGAGAAGGTTAACTGTAAGTAAAGATTTTTTTTAATAGTACTACTTTTGTGGTGTATGGTTTTCTTTGCATGATATAAAGTAAAGTTTTATCAGTTATTTGGGATTGTAAACAAGGCTGCTGTTTTTCCTTTTCTTTCTTCCGTCTTTCTTTATTCTTGTTCACTTTTAAGAAATGTAGGTACTGCAGTGCAAAAATAAAAGCCTGGTTAAAAGAGCAAAAAAATTAATGTAATTTTTCTGATTCTTGCATGGGAGGAATGAATGGAATAAGGACCTTTAGATTAATTTAGTAACAAGTTTTAAGAGAAAGCAAGTAAATGAAAAGGAATATTGAATATTATGACTTTTTTTTCTAGCAAATGAGTGTATGCTTAGTAGCAATTCTGTGTCTGGTCCTCCTATCCCCATGGAAACCATCTGATAAAGGGAAATTGGCTGCTGTCTGGCAGAGAGTGATTGGCTGGGGGGGAATAAAAAGAAAAGAGAAACTGGCTAGGAGATGTTCACTGAAAGCATTCAGGGGTTTTCCCAGCAGGGAGAGCTATACAGATAAGACAAAACCAGATAGCACTTAGTAGAAGCACAGTTGCACCATGCTTCTCAGCATGGATAATCTTTATTTTAGGTTAACCCAATTCTGTGAGTGTGGCTGTCAGTTTGGGACATTTATTTGTTAGGATGGTAAAACTTTAATATTTGAAGATGTACATAGTTTTGTGTGTTAATATTAAGTTAATAGGTTTTAGGGGGTATTGGGGGTTTGTTTTTTTCTGTTTGAAGGTTTTCAATAAGGCAAAAAAAACTGTAAGATGTAACATTGTCTTAAGTGGATATGACAAGAAACAACTGTATAAAAGTTCATCCTGCCAAACAGTGTATGCATGTAACACAAAAGCTGGAACTAGGCATTTAATAAAAAGGTATTCTACATAAATGGTGAGAATAACAACTTTTTAATACATTGATGCTGTCTGTCATGTCTTTAAATGGCAAAGGTCTCACAGGTAAATACAAATAGAAAGAGTAGTGAACTGTATTAAAAATGTAGAGTGCAAACAGCTGTGTTACAGGAGATGCACACAGAAATAACTGAACATGTGAATTTGTTTGATTATTAAGTGGAACACCTGGGACAAAGTAAAAGAGGAGTACTTATATTAATTGCAAGAGGAGCTCCAATAGCAATAATAGAGGATAAAAAAGATAATGGTAGATTTTGTAGTGCTTAGGAGCTACTGGCAAGGGAGGAGGATTACACTGGCATGTATTTATATTGTACCTAAAACTGCTATAATGAAGCTTAAGAAAATTGTGGGAGAAATCATTTTTTTCAGCAAGGAATTATACTTATAGGTGGGGACTAGAATTTGATTTGCAGCAGTGAAGATGTGTCATGTGGGGTCTACAAGGGAAATTATAACAAAGGAGGATAGATTTTTGAAGAAATTTATGAAAATATTTGGCATGGAAGATGTGAATTCAGTAATAGGAGTTCAGAGTGAATTTACATGTTATTCCCCAAGGTATAACTGGGCTAGGTTAGACAGAATTTACATTTCACAGGAACGTGCATTTAATTGAAGATATTGACACACACCCAATAACTATTTCAGATCATATTCCAGTAGCAACTGTAGTAAAAACACAGGGTAATGACAAAAATGAGACACAGGCGCTTTCTCACATATCTGTTGAAAAGAGAGGAATTTAAGGAATAGGTAGTGGAGATTATTCAGGAGCTTATTCAGGAGCTATTTGAGAAGATATCAATTTCTTCTGAAAATATAGCTAGAGAGTGGGATAAAATTAATATGGAGTTTAAAAATAGGGTGGAAATGAAAGAAAGGAAGCTATGGTTAAGAAGTAACAAGAAATATTTAGAAGGACTGACAAATGTTAAGGTATTGCAGAATAAGAGGAATCTCACAGAGGAAGAAGGGGATCAACTGCATAATGCAAAGCAGAAAATAACGGATTATCTCAAGAATATGAGGTAGCTGTTAAACAACTCTTTTTTTTTAATAACACCGGAGCACAAAACCTTTTAGCACAACTACTCGGGAACAGAAAGTAGAAAGGACCATCTCCAAGCTTAGGGAGCCTGTAACAAGGAAGGTAACAAGAAATCATGTAGTGGTATTAGAAATATTTCCGAAATTCTTTGAAAGTTTGTAAAAAAGATACAAATGGAAATGTTTATGGAAGAATTAAATATTATAATGTTAGAGGTAGATGAGGCTCAATTACTAATAGGATATGAGGAGATGAGATAAAAATTGTGATGTATAACTGATCTGCAGGAAAGACTCCAGGAATATATGGTATTCCTGTGGAAGTTTGGAAGCTAGGAGGGAAAAAATGATAAAGATCTGGAAGGTTTTGTTTAACAGTATTTTAAGAGTAGGAGAAGTACCAACTTCCTGGAAGAAAGCAGTGGTAGCTGTAATACCTAAATAGAGTAAAGATCCAGCATCATACAGGCCAATTTCAATACAAAACCATGATTATAAAGTGTTCATGTCTATAATGGCTAAAATAATGGCAAATGTAATGCCAAAATTGATAGCTATGGATCAGTGTGGTTTTGTGGAGTGGAGGTAAACATTTGACAATATTAATAGGAGTCTGTATCACAAAGTCGAAGCTGTGCCCCCCACACACCCCCCTTGTTAAATATACCAACTCTGAGATCACACCACAGTAGAGGAAACGGCAAAGTTTCAATGATGGCCTGGCTGTTCTGGCCGTTTGACTTTCTGTGGCTTCGCTTATTTTGTTCCAATATAAGAGCATTCACTCTTTTCAGCATTTGACCTTGTGAAATAGACCCCTTTAACAGAACATTGATGATCCAGAGGGAAGCAGAGTATAAGAAAGTACCATTGTTGTTGGTGGGAATTGATGCAAAGAAAGCATTTGACAGAGTAAAATGGAACTTTGAGCAGGGCAATGGAAGCATTTGCCTTTCCTGAAAAAAATTATAAGGTTGAGTAGGAGGATATATGAGGGATCGGAGATGAAAATTCAAGTGCTTGGGTTCCTCTCTGATAATTTCTGCAGAGAGGAACCAGGCAGGGGTGTCCTGTTTCACATTTTTTCTTAGCATTATATTTAGAACCATTGGCAAAGAAAAAAAGGGGCTCAGAAATTCAAGGGTATAATTGGTATGGTAGTCAAGAAAAGCTGCCTGTATTTGTAGATAATATTATCTTATACCTGACAAAACCAGAAAGAGACATTAGTGTTGTGGAACGTTTTGAGAGTGTTTCACATATTTTCAGGATACAAAATAAATGAAGCTAAAACAAAGGCAATAGCATAAAATGATGTATCCACACATGAATTGTTTCAGCAATATCCATATTTATGGGGGACATGATAAAATAAAGTATTAGGAGAATGGATTAAAAATGAATCTGGTGTGGCAGCTAAAGATATGTAGGAATAGACTAAACAAAAGATATTACAAAAACTGAGAAAATAGAAGCTTTGTTGTATGAATATAGATAGTAAGTTACAAAACGTTAAAATGTTTAGTCCCCTTTAGTCTTATACACAGGTCAGGCATATTTTTATCAACCAGAAGAGAGGGTGCGGATGGCAATTAATGAAGAGTAGAAGGACTTTTATCTGGCAGGGGAAGACAGCAAGAGTCAAGTGGGATAACTTGATTCTTCCAGTAGAACAGGGCGGATTGAGATTACCAGAATTGAAAAGGTATTTGAGAGCTACACAATTAAGGCTCCTATACGTACAAGCAGAAAACTATTTTATTTTATTTATTTTATTTTACATTTGTTGACCGGGTTAGTCCAACTGTGGATATATGTCCATTTTCAGCAGAGGCCCGGGGAGAAAAGCTCCACATGCAAACATTAGTAAGAACAGGTACAAATTAAGCATGTATATCATATATACATCAAAACACATTAGATATTAACTACAATACAGAAGATGAGAAATAAAAAGTGTGTTTTGTTAACAGTTTCTTAAAGCTAAAAAGTTGAGAATACCTAGATACACAAGGAAAGCTAGTTAGTTAAAGCAGAAAAGTTGAGAGTACCTAGATACCCAAGGTAAGCTAGTCAGGGTTGCTACAGGGGCAGAGCCAGTGGGTCTTGAGGTGAGTTTTGAGTTGGGATTTAAAGCAAGGAAGAGAGGAGATTGCTGTGAGATTATGAGGAAGAGTGTTCCTGGTTTTTCCTACTGTGTTAGAGAACAAGGATTTGCCGGCTGAGTTATTTGGTTTACTAGTGGATAGAAGTAGTTTGTCGGAGGAACGAAGGCTTTTAAGATTGCATTAAGGAGTAATAAGAGAAGTGAGAATGGGGAGTGTTTGTGGGTTTGTAAATGATTTTGTGGGCTAAGAAGAGCTGGTGGAATAGAATTAGGTTTTGTAGTTCGAGCCATCGTAGTTGCCTTAAGTTTTGGCAGTGATGTGTTCTAAAAGTAGAGTTAGTGGCAAATCTGGCAATATTGTTGGAGGCAGCAGACAATTTGCTGAGGTTAGTTTTGGACACTGAAGTGTAGATAGGAGAGGCATACAGGAGGGTGGAAATAAGATGGGACTGAGCAATGGAAGTTCTGACAAGTGGAGCAAGGAATGGTTTAATTCTATAGAGGGAGCCTAGTTTTCTGTTAACTAATTTTATAGTATTGTTGATGTGCGTATAATTTATTGCTACTACCTTTGCGAATGTCCTTTCTTGCTGAAAAGCGAGTTATATCTGCTGTTTTACCTGTTTAAGCTTGTTTTATTGTTTATTTCAAATTGCACTTTAAAGTTTGTCTTTTGTTGCATTTTATCTGTTGAGGCTGCTCACTCGTGCGCTAGCCTGTGTTAAGCTATTACTGTGAATTTTCTGCTGATTGCTTCTTAAAAAACAAAAAAAAAAAAAAAAAAAATCCATGTTTCCCGCCTTTCCCTACCTAGAATAGTCCTTAATACAGGCATTGCTGTATTCCGGACTTTAGTATAGTTCCTGTGTTGCCCATTTCCTTACTTGGATAGAAGGAAGCTTCTTTGTTCACCAGTGGGAGTGGGGAGCTTTGAGCAGCCTATCTGTCCCTGGAGGAGTAATCTGAGCACAGAATCTGGTAGTTTATTGCCCATTTTGGGCTAATTTCTAGCTCTTTCTAGTCCCCTGTATAAAAAACAGCTTTAGCGTGGCTTTGCGCGATTGTGCACATAGCGCAGCGCCACTTAATCGGGTGCAAACCATTCCTGGCTCCATAAAGTCTATGCTTCACTTTTTCCCTTAGAACTGCTCTATCGCTCAAACTAAACATCTTATTCTCAATCTAAGGCCCTGCACTTGCTCATATAAGCAATTTTACAAGTTAGCACTAGTAAACTAAAAGCACTACATCCCCCTATACTCCCTTCTAGCACCTTGTCCCCTATTGGGCTTTCTGAATCAGTAATAAAGAAGTTCCCTATACTATTCTAGCATGTCCAAAGGTCAGTTAATGACTTCCTCTCCAGTCCACCTGGTGAATCTGGGAATCTTGAGGCAATGTTACAACTGCCTCATGTACACAGACAACCCCCTCCTCCTTCCAACAAGTTCAAATATATGTGAGAGATGCAACCATATAGCCAAACTGGAGGCTGAGCTCTCTCAACTCAGAACTGGTGCAACCAGACAGGAGGAGAAGGTAACCTCGCAGACCACAAATCCAGTCTCACATAGTCCTACCACAACAGCAAACCATATACATAAACACACAAAAACATACTCGAAGGCTCTAAATAAAAATGTGCCTAAGCAGCAGAGACCTCCAAAGCAGACATCCAAGCAAACGCTAACCCAAAACAAAAGACATGCAAGACATAGCTCACAAAGTCAGTGTGCCAAACAGTCACAGCCCTTAAGGCTAAATAACACACCTGATACACTTGTAATAAGTGACTCTATAGTCAGGCACACTGACGTCCCACTCACCAGGCTGAACAAAGAGAAGATCACAGTGAGCTGCCTGTCGGGCGCTAGGATCCGCCACATAACACAAGCACTCCGGTCATTCCAAAGCAAGTACAAATATAACTCAGTCAGTGTCCATGCTGGTGTGAATGACCTGAGACGTACCTCCCTGGACTACATGAAAAGAGACATAGAGGAGCTCTCTGATCTTGTAGCCCAGGCCGGTATGACCTTGAGCAGCATCTTACCCTCACCCAGAATGATGATGCCACAGTATAAAGACAAAATGATTAATTTTAACAATTGGCTAAAATGTTGGTGTCATTCAAAGGAGATCCAGTGTCTGTCAGCCTGGGAAGACATGCTTGACAAGCCACGTTGCTTTGCTAGGGACGGCTTGCACCTGTCACCCCTGGGCTTTCGGATATTCGCAAAGGCTCTTGCCACCCCCATAATGCCTTTTTTAGGCAAGGCTCAAAAGACAAACCCACCTCCATAGACAGCACACTGAATAAGAAACTAAGGGTAATGCTGCTCAACGCCAGAAGTCTAAACCTCAAGATGCACTCACTCGAAGCCCTGCTCAGTATGGAGAGCATCGATATCTGTGCAGTGACAGAAACCTGGTTCAAGGCTCCAGG